>NC_142775.1:39875352-39922852 GCF_988280905.1 Pimephales promelas | reverse complement strand
AAATCAGTGTGTTTGAGCTGATTGTGTGATGCCGAGATTACAGGCGCGCGGAGAGACGATAAAACGCTCCGCTTTAACTCTCATATGACATTTGTGTTTTGTTCGTTTGCGGAGACGACCGCCTGACATGATTATATTGATGATAAAAGTTTAAAACTAAAGGTGTTTGAAGAGTAGGTACAAATGATTGAATCTGTTGTGTTTTCTTCTGCGCATGCGCACAGCTGCTTCCTCTTCCTCTACTTCCGTATTCTTGCTGCGGCCTTATATGGGCAATCAGAGAAAAACACGAAATCCTGTAATATCTATAAACCTGTATCAAATATCAATTTGCTGGACATTGACGAATGTTTAAAGTATTATAACCGCAAATCTGTCTCTGTTTTGATTCTGTTATGTTGTAATTGATCAGAACAGATCGACAGTGTTAGGTTAGTTTTGACATGTTGAGACATGAAACATTCTCCGATCTGTGTGTGTTATTAATTGGCCCATTTTAAAAAATAGTTCTTAAATTCAAGAGGTCCGTGTGTTGGTCTGTGGCAGTGTAATTATCGTTAAAATACTCGTGTGTGAGAGTGATCCTTCAGAGTTGTGATTTTAAAGAAAAAAAATATTTTTGATTTATGAACACACGCTGAAGGAAGTGCTCATTATGAATGAATATTATACAGAAAGATTGAATTGTTCATAAATGGGACACAGTGTTGGATTTATTTTGATCTGCTGCTTTCCAACCAGGAACTGCGAATCGAGTAACTGGTGAATGAGTATGAACATTTAATGTGTGCTTTTTGTTTCAGGTACACTAAACTGGGATATGCAGGAAACACGGAACCGCAGTTCATCATTCCATCATGTGAGTTTCTGTTCTTCTGTGCCGACGTCTGTATAGTGTAGTGAACATCTATAGGGTGCAGTGCACACATCTGTAGGGGTGTAATGCATTACACTAGTGTACTAAGCTGTTGTCTGTAGGCTGTAGTGCTAATGCATGACACTAGTGTACTAGGCTCATGTCTGTAGGGTGTAGTGCTAATGCATGACACTAGTGTACTAGGCTCATGTCTGTAGGGTGTAGTGCTAATGCATGACACTAGTGTTCTAGGCTCATGTCTGTAGGGTGTAGTGCTAATGCATGACACTAGTGTACTAAGCTGTTGTCTCTAGGGTGTATTGCTAATGCATGACACTAGTGTACTAAGCTGTTGTCTGTTGGGTGTAGTGCTAATGCATGACACTAGTGTACTAGGCTGATTGTGTAGGGTGTATTGCTAATGCATGACACTAGTGTACTAGGTTGATGTCTGTAGGGTGTAGTGCACATTTGTAGGGTGTAATGCATGACACTAGTGTACTAAGCTGTTGTCTCTAGGGTGTATTGCTAATGCATGACACTAGTGTACTAAGCTGTTGTCTGTTGGGTGTAGTGCTAATGCATGACACTGGTGTACTAAGCTGTTGTCTGTTGGGTGAATTGCTAATGCATGACACTAGTGTACTAGTCTGATGTCTGTAGGGTGTAGTGCACATTTGTAGGGTGTAATGCATGACACTAGTGTACTAGGCTGATGTCTGTAGGGTGTAGTGCACATTTGTAGGGTGTAATGCATGACACTAGTGTACTAGGCTGATGTCTGTAGGGTGTAGTGCACATCTGTAGGGTGTAATGCATGACACTAGTGTACTAGGCTGATATGTGTAGGGTGTATTGCTAATGCATGACACTAGTGTACTAGGCTGATGTCTGTAGGGTGTAGTGCACATTTGTAGGGTGTAATGCATGACACTAGTGTACTAGGCTGATGTCTGTAGGGTGTAGTGCACATTTGTAGGGTGTAATGCATGACACTAGTGTACTAGGCTGATGTCTGTAGGGTGTAGTGCACATTTGTAGGGTGTAATGCATGACACTAGTGTACTAGGCTGATGTCTGTAGGGTGTAGTGCACATCTGTAGGGTGTAATGCATGACACTAGTGTACTAGAGGGTGTAGTGCACATCTGTAGGGTGTAATGCATGACACTAATGTTCTTGGATTATGTCTGTATATATTGTCAAAAGTAGCGACTTCGGTACCAAGGTGGTACTAAAATTTAAAAATGTGACGTATCAGCAGTATTTCCCTCTAGCATTTTAAGTGCTTTTGGACAGACTCTTAAACACCTCTGATCGGCCATTGTGTTGATGCGCTCAACGTGATTGGCTACAGTGATCAACAATGACATCTCTGACGAAGAGCGCTTCCACAGATACACACAGGAGTGTTTAAAAGCAGGCGTCTATCGGCGGATCCCTACTATATCCACTGATTATGCCGCTTTTAAACGCTCTCTATCTGTGTAAGCTCTTGATGAGGAGCGTCTAAAACGTCATTGTTGATCACTGTAGCCAATCACAGTATATATGTTGAGCGCAACAACACAATGGTGTACTAGGCTAAAGTCTGTAAGGTGTAGTGCACATCTGTAGTGTACTAGGCTAAAGTCTGTAGGGTGTAGTGTACTAGGCTAAAGTCTGTAGGGTGTAGTACATATCTGTTGGGTACTAGGCTAAAGTCTGTAGGGCGTAGTACACATCTGTAGTGTACTAGGCTGAACTCTGTAGGGTGTAGTACACATCAATAGTGTACTAGGCTAAAGTCTGTAGGGTGTAGTACACATCTGTAGTGTACTAGGCTAAAGTCTGTAGGGTGTAGTGTACTAGGCTAAAGTCTGTAGGGTGTAGTACATATCTGTTGGGTACTAGGCTAAAGTCTGTAGGGTGTAGTACACATCTGTTGGGTACTAGGCTAAAGTCTGTAGGGCGTAGTACACATCTGTAGTGTACTAGGCTGAACTCTGTAGGGTGTAGTACACATCAATAGTGTACTAGGCTAAAGTCTGTAGGGTGTAGTACACATCTGTAGTGTACTAGGCTAAAGTCTGTAGGGTGTAGTGTACTAGGCTAAAGTCTGTAGGGTGTAGTACACATCTGTAGTGTACTAGGCTAAAGTCTGTAGGGCGTAGTACACATCTGTAGTGTACTAGGCTGAACTCTGTAGGGTGTAGTACACATCAATAGTGTACTAGGCTAAAGTCTGTAGGGTGTAGTACATATCTGTAGTGTACTAGGCTGAAGTGTGTAGGGTGTAGTACATATCTGTTGTGTATTAGGCTGAACTCTCTAGGGTGTGTTACACATCTGTAGTGTACTAGGCTGAACTCTCTAGGGTGTAGTACACATCTGTAGTGTACTAGGCTGCAGTCTGTAGGGCGTAGTGCACATCTGTAGTGTACTAGGCTGAAGTCTGTAGGGTGTAGTGCACATCTGTAGAGTGTTTTCAGTAAGCGGAGTTAAATATAATCCTCACAGAAGCTGTTTAAAAGCAGTTCTCAAAGCCAGTTTCTATCTTTTTTTAGGCTTATTTTAGTGAATACACATTTTTCTGAGTGCTTGTCACCGACTAGAAAAAGTCATCCCGATTATCACATTTCAGTTCTGTTGCGTTTTCACAATACATATCATTTCAAATGACTAACAACTCATTGGTCGAAAAATGAAGAAATCATCTCACAATCTTCACCACATCCTCAAACGACGACGTTCTTCTTTTCTTGTCGACTCACGTCAGCACTCAGCTCTCTCTTCATGTGTGCCTGTAATCTGACCACGTCTGGCTTCCCATCATCCTTTTCTTCTGTCAGGCATCGCCATTAAGGAGTCGGCGAAGGTGGGCGACCAGGCTCAGCGGAGGATGATGAAGGGTGTGGATGATCTCGACTTCTACATCGGAGACGAAGCCATCGATAAACCCAATTACGCCACCAAAGTGAGTGATGACAAATGATGAGTGATTAGTCTGTAGGTTCAAAAGTTTGGGTTGGCGAAAAAATAAATAAATAAATATATAATTTTTTTTTAAATAATTTATTTTAATCATTTTGTTTTAAATAATGTTACACAATTTTAAATAAATATCAATTTTGAATTTTAATTTAAATAGAATCTTTTGTAACATCATGACTGTCTTTTCTGTCACTTTAGACCAATTTAATGCAACCTTGATTATTAAAAGGGAATTTGTTTAAAAAAAATAATTTTGTTTTAGATTTATTTTGTAAATTTAATTAATAATATCTAAAAAAAAAAACAAGTATTTTATTAGACTATCCTGGATTTAATACAAGTAGAATCCTTTTTTTTTTTAAATAAGTTTTTAAAGTTTTTAAATAAACTTGTATAATATGACTTTCTGTTTTTGTTTGTTTGGATTTTATTGTATTTATATGACGATTTTATTTTTGTAATTTCATTTTTGCCATGAAATAGCCTTGAATGCTGTCATGGCACTAAATAAAGCAATCATCATCATCATCTGTACAGTGTGAGAATCCCTTAGAAAGCGTGCCGTTCCTCCAGACGTGTGTGTGATCTCTGAGTGTGTGTGTGTGTGTCTCTGCAGTGGCCCATTCGGCACGGGATCGTGGAGGATTGGGATCTGATGGAGAGGTTTATGGAGCAGGTGATCTTCAAGTACCTGAGGGCTGAACCCGAGGACCATTACTTCCTGTTGGTGAGTAAAACTCCTCCGAAACGCTGATGGTCATGTGATGATCTTGTGCTTTAGCTGGACACACTAACACGCGTGATAAAAGGCCATGTTAAAGGAGTAGTTCACTTTTTAAAAAACTTTTGCTGATAATTTACTCACCCCCACGTCATCCAAGATTTCCACGTCTTTCTTTCTTCAGTCAAATTTTCATGAAAACATTGCAGGATTTTTCTCCATATAATGGACTTCAATGGGAACCAAACGGTTAAAGGTCCAAAAGACAGTTTCAGTGCAAACTGTTCAAAGGGCTTTAAACGACACCAGACGATGAATAAGGGTCTTATCAAGCAAAACGATCGGTTATTAAAAAAAAATTATAACAAAGTTTAAGTTTTATAAGCTCAAATGCTCGCCTTGCTCTGTTCTGCGTTCGTGATTCTCCTTTTCATCAAAATGAAAAATGAACAAATCTTTTTCCGAATCATTTGGTCAATTCAACGAACAAAACGAATGAATTGACTCGGAAAAAGATTCGTTCATTTTGATGAACAAGTTCGAACAGGAGAGTCACGAACACACATCACAGAGCAGAGCTTATAAAACTTAAACTTTGTTATTTTTATTTAATTTTTTTTTAGTTTTTCTAACTTTATTTAGACCAGCGCATCACCTCCTGCTCTTGTTTTCTCTGTTGCAGACTGAACCTCCTCTAAACACGCCAGAAAACCGCGAGTACACGGCCGAGATCATGTTTGAGTCCTTTAATGTGCCGGGGCTGTACATCGCCGTGCAGGTACACACACACACACACACACACACACACACACACACACACTAGAGCTGGATGATTCTGGATGAATTGAGAATCACGATTTTCTTTGTTTAAAATGGTGGTCACGATTCTGAATAGACCACTAATAACTAATAACAATAACAAAATAACACGTAATTTAATAGAGGTTCTGTCAAAATGTTAATTAAAGAAGTCTATTTTTAAAAATATGTACTTAATTTGAAGGAATTATTTTTTAAAAAAAAGTTTGAGTGAATGATTCAATGACTCAGTCATAAAGTGAGTTTCATTACTGAATGAATCAGCCTTTTTGAACACATATTTTGAGTGAATGATTTTCACTAGTGAATGAATCAGCTTTTTTGAACAAATCTTTTGAGAGAATGATTCAATGACTCACTCATAAAGTGAGTTTCACTAGTGAATGAATCAGCTTTTTTGATCAAATCGTTTGAGTGAATGATTCAATGACTCACTCATTAAGTGAGTTTCACTAGTGAATGAATCAGCCTTTTTGAACAAATCTTTTGAGAGAATGATTCAATGACTCACTCATAAAGTGAGTTTCACTAGTGAATGAATCAGCTTTTTTGATCAAATCGTTTGAGTGAATGATTCAATGACTCACTCATTAAGTGAGTTTCACTAGTGAATGAATCAGCTTTTTTGATCAAATCGTTTGAGTGAATGATTCAATGACTCACTCATTAAGTGAGTTTCACTAGTGAATGAATCAGCCTTTTTGAACAAATCTTTTGAGTGAATGATTCAATGACTCACTCAAAGTGAGTTTCATTACTGAATGAATCAGCCTTTTTGAACAAAACTTTTTATTCAATGATTCAATGACAAATTAAAAGTGTAGATTTTAAGTCATGTGTCGCCACCTAATGGTGTAACAATGTAATTGATACAATCTTTATTTGAAGCATCAAGTAACTTTAAAAAGGTGATTTACACTATTCTACCTCAGACACCAGTGTTTATATCTGAACTATACACTTTTGTGATCATCTGAATGTTTGTAACACAGAAATTATGATACTGTGTGTGTGTGTGTTTGAAAAGACTTTGAGAAGCATGACAACCGCTCTCTCTGGGTTGTTCGCTTGTCACAATCTTTTTAACGATTAATTAAGCAGCTTTAAAACACAAACACACACATGTCTGTGTTTGGCTAATCGTGTGTGTGTGTGTTCGTCAGGCTGTTTTGGCTCTGGCAGCATCATGGACGTCTCGGCAGGTTGGGGAGCGAACGCTCACAGGAACCGTCATCGACAGCGGAGACGGAGTTACTCACGTCATTCCAGTGGTACGTCTCACACACACACACACACACACACACTACAGAACAATCATTCCCTCAAATGTGCTGTTTTAATTCTGAATGATTCTGTCCAAACAATGTTTGACTGTGAGCTGGAATATGTGTGCCATTTTTACAAACATTTATTTACACTTAAACATTTTTACTTTTCAATCTGGATTATGTCGTGTCATATTATGACAATTTAAAATGGCTGTTTTCTATTTTAATATATTTTAAAATGTAATTTGAAAGCTGAATTTTCCACATCATTACTGTTGCTGATTACACATCAGTTTTCAGTGTCACATGATCCTTCAGAAATCATTCTAATATGCTGATTTTATGCTCAAAAAACATCAATTATTATTTTCAATGTTGAAAACAGTCGTGTAGCATTTTTCCCTCCAAAATTCTATGATGAATAAAAAGTTCAAAAGAACAGCATTTATTTAAAATATAATCTTTACTGTAACTTTTGATCAATTTAACTCATCCTTGATGAATAAAAGTATTTTCTAATTTCTTTCCCCCAAAAATAAAAAATAAATTCTTACTGACCCCAAACTTTCGAATGGTAGTGATTAATGTTACAAAAGCTTAATTTCCATTTCAGATCAATTCTGTTCTTTTGAACTTTCTATTCATCAAAGAATCCTGAAATAAAAATGTAAAAAACTGTTTTCAACATGGATAATAATCATAAATGTTTCTTGAGCCTCATATTATAATAATTTCTGTAGGATCATGTGACACTGAAGACTGGAGTAATGATGATAAATTCAGCTTTGATCGCAGGAATAAATTACACTTCACTATATATTCACATAGAAAACCGCTGTTTTAAATTGAAATAATATTTCACAATATTACTGTTTTTTTATCAAATAATTGCAGCCTTGTTGAGCAGAAGAGACTTCTTTTAAAAACTTTAAAAAATCTTACCGATCTAAAACTTTTGACCGGTAGTGTACATGCTCACGGGACTCGATCGGACAGAGCAGGGAAGTTAAAAAGTCTCTGCTTTGATTGACAGGCGGAGGGATACGTGATCGGCAGCTGCATTAAACACATTCCCATCGCTGGCCGGGACATCACGTATTTCACGCAGCAGTTGCTGAGGGAGAGAGAGGTGGGCATCCCGCCGGAGCAGTCGCTGGAGACCGCCAAAGCCGTCAAGGTGAGTGTGTGTGTGTGTGATCACACGAGCGTCTCGTCCTCCAGACTCTAGCCTCGTTTACAGTGTCATTGAAATGTGACCCATTTCCAAAGTTTTGCTCATATGTGACACAGATCGGATGTGTACTATAAACAGGAAAAAAACGGATATTTCGAGATCTGCTTCATGCCTCGTTCGTATGTGGAAATGAGTCGGATATGTGGCAATGCGACTCACATAAACAGGCAGATTGGGTTTTCTGAGCATGTGCTCCGCGCAGTGGCGTAACTTTGTTTTAAAAAGTGGGTGGGACATGTGTATAAATAAATGAATCACGTGACACGTGGATAAAAAAATAAATCCGACTTTAAAACATGTCCAGTGGAATAGCCTATACAGAAAGTCCTGTAAAATTAAACGAATAAATTGACCTAATAATATGAATAAAAATTATAAAAACAAAAATATCCATAAAAGTTTTAAAAGTAAATTAACTATTAAGCCAGAATTTTGATAACTGATTTTTTGCAGAACACACACGATTAAAATTTAAATTGGCTTATATCCATTGTACACACAAACTGCTGTACAATTAAACGAATAAATGGGCCTAATAATATAAATAAAGATAAAAAAATAAGTGTATAAACAAAAATGTAAAAAAATAAAATAAAGGCCTACATAAACATTTTAAAAGTAAATAAAAAAAATTAACTATTAGGCCAACATTTTGATAACTAAACGTTTGCACAGCGCTCACAAATAAAATAAAATTATGCTTATATCAATTGTACAAAAAAATGCTGTAAAATCAAACGAATCAATGGGCCTAATTATATATAAATTAAACTTAAAAAAAAAAGAAAGAAAGAAAGAAAGAAAGAAAGAAAGAAAGAAAATGAATTGCTTTCCTTATCTACAGTTCTTTTGAGTTCACCTTCAAGAACACAAGTTTGGACAATGTCTGAGGCTTCAGACTCATGCGGTGGTTGCGGAGAAAACCCTTGCAGACCCGCTTGGGATGCTGAACACAATGCGAGCTTCTTTAGCCAGGCGGGGGAAAGAAATGGAGTCAGACTCGTGGTGTGAGCGGAGCGAAATTGGAGCGGGAAATAGGGCGACGCTCATTCCTTTTTTAAAAAAATGCCCCTTTGCGCTCTGTCCAAGATCCGCCCGCTCGCGCTCCACTCCGCTCACATGCTCTGCACCGGAACGAACAAATAGTCTCCGAAACGGATTGAAGCGCGCATGTGAAGATGTGAAGACTGTGTGTGAGCCACGAGATACACTGTAACCGCGCTACCGATCGCAAGCGGCAAAGAGCACTTTGATCATCTGATTTAAAAACAACGTATTTCAGGGCTAGATCGCTTCTTTTATTTTACAAACGAACTAAATTAATGGTCTGTCAGTTGGAGATGTTTTATTTATTTCTACTGTTAGATCCGTGCCGCGAGAGCTTTTAAAAGTGGTGGGGACAATATCGACCCTGGCAAAAAGTGGTGGGGACATGTCCCACCCGTCCCACCCGCAAATTACGCCCCTGGCTCCGCGGTTTAATGACGAGAGAAACCCCGACGTGTATCTGTAAATGTTATCTTAGGAGGAGAGGAATGTAGATAAACGTTAATTTTGGGCCGACAATTTTCTTCCGACAATCGTAGATATGTTGTAATCGGTGCGTTTTCAGGGGCCGGTCCTGAGATATGGAAAAGTCTTGCTTTATCTGTGAGGTCTGCATCGTCTTTAGAGCCCGGCCGATAAAGGATTTTGAAGGCTGATACCGATACAAATATTTATTGGTTTTAAAATCCGATATTCCGATATATCGGACGATATTTTTCTTTTCTTTTTTCCAGAAACGCGCAACAAAACATACAGATTTCCCTAACATTAGTTATTTGTAGTTATTTATGAGTTTCAACTAAAATAATATGATAATGCATTTTAAAAAGAAACTTGTTTCTTTTATTGTCACAATAGAACAGTTCCAACAGGGACGGTGTAGAGTGCCCTCTGGTGGACAAACCATACAACTCCAACACTCATGACATGGTTCAAGCGTGTTTCGTCCGTTTTTATTTTATTTTTGAAATATTAATTTATCGGCCATTATAACTGCCGATACCGATAGTTTGGAAAATGCCTAATATCGGCCGATAATATCAGCCTGCCGATAAATCGGTCTGGCTCTAATCATCTTATCTTTTCATTCATTATAACTTTTGGTGTCTTAAGTCAAACTTTTTTTTTATTACTGTTTTTTTTTACAGCATAGTGGTCAACTTTTGTTGTGTTTATTTGTGCTTAATAAATAAATAAAATTAAATTATGGTGATGTTTGGCAAACTTTGCATATCGCAGAGCTAGCATCAAGCATATTTCACGTTCGTCCATCTGTGCCAGAACCTATGGTAAGCTGTTTTAGCTTAAATTGTTACTAGTAGAGCCAGACTGATATTATCGGCCGATATTAGGCATTTTTCCAAACTATCGGTATCGGCAGTTATAATGGCCGATTAATGAATATTTCAAAAATAAAATAAAAACGGACAAAACACACTTGAACCATGTCATGAGTGTTGGAGTTGTATGGTTTGTCCACCAGAGGGCACTCTACACCGTCCCAGTTGGTCACGATACATACACTGCTTGAATAACAATTAAAAGAACATCCCCATCAGTTCTTTTAACTCAAATAAGACAAAATTTGTGACTATCATGTCCAGTTTTGCTGTTAAATAAGCCGAGAGTGAAGCGGAATTAGCTAGCTATGTTACGTTGTTACAGTAGTTGACTGACTGTCCTTTTAACTTTTGACAATGTGACTGAAGTATTTCTTTAATAGCGCGTGACAGTTATAGCAATGAGACGGATGGCCTGTTATATTGAAAATGTATGTTTTACAATTTGCAGTATGACATAATCCATTGCTAAATTATGGCTCATCATAGACTAGCTAACCACAAAGCTAGCTAACGCCACTATCATCCGTCTGTTCTGTTGTGACAATAAAAGAAACAAGTTTTTTTTTAAATGCATTATCATATTATTTTAGTTAAAACTCAAATAACTAATGTTAGGGAAATCTGTCAATGTTTTGTTGCGCGTTTCTGGAAAAAATAAAAAATATCGGCCGATATATCGGAATATCGGATTTTCAAACCAAATATTTGTATCGGTATCGGTCGGGCTCTAGTTACAAGCTTTCCACGTTGTAATTGTATTTTTTACTAGTAATAATTCAATTAGAGAGCTCTGCAATTCAGTTCTTACTAGTAGCGATTAGAATTAGAGAGTAAGAATGGAATTGCGAAGCTCTTTAAATGAATTTTTACTTGTAAAAAATAAAATTAAATGCATGTATAATTGCAGAGCTCTATAATTTGAGTTCTTACTAGTAAAAATGCTCTCACGACGAGTAACGCTGGGAACAATTTAAGCTAAAACGGCTTGCCATTTCAGATAGTATGGTAAACGTAAGCGCATGAATCGGATATGGGTCACAATTGAAAGAACGTGTAAACGGATGTAAAAAAAAAGAAATCGGATATATGCAACACAATCAGAATTGGGCACTAAGACCTGCCGTGTAAACGTGTGTTTCTGCCGCAGGAGCGCTACAGTTACGTCTGTCCCGACCTGGTGAAGGAGTTCAGCAAGTACGACACAGACGGATCCAAGTGGATCAAGCAGTACACCGGCATCAACGCCATCAGCAAGAAGGAGTTCACCATCGACGTGGGATACGAGCGCTTCCTGGGACCCGAGATCTTCTTCCATCCTGAGGTTTGTACATGCGCTCAGACATCTTTCTATTGTTGGGGCGGTTGATTATGATTTCACTTTTCTAACTTTAGTTAGTGTGTAAAATTGCTGTTTGAGCGTAAACAACATCTGTAAAGTTACAACGCTCAAAGTTCGACGCAAAGGGAGATATTTGCTTTTTAAGGACTTCAACAAACGGCTGGTAGGAACTACACAAGCTTCCTCCCGAGTTAGTGACATCACCAACCCAAATATTTACATAAACCCCGCCCCCAGAACACGATTTATAGATTATCAAGATAGAAAATGCTAATCAATGACTAGAAGATAACTACACATAAGATACATAAGTCTCTCCATCTTCCTGACAAAGTTCCGGGTCAAAGTTTCAGGAACGTTCAGTGCATGTGTGTGTGTGTGCGGTCAAGACAAGAGCTCTTGAAGCTCCGCCCCCTGTTCCAAGAGCAGCAGCTCATTTGCATTTAAAGGGACAGACACAAAAAATCAGTGTGCTCACCCTCAAAAAGTGACCATTTTTATTGTTCCAAACCCCGGGAACAATATTAATATTAATATTGCTATTTAAAAACATTATAGTTTCTGCATAATAATCTTTGCACTTTTTTCTTTCTTTAAATGTATTATAAGTTGACATCTAATTCATATGTATTGATATTAGTACACAAACCAATTTGAGGACATTGACACTCTTTATTCAAATATTATTCAAAAGAGTTAAGCATATTGCGTGGTAGTCGATTGCTTTATGTGATAATTACACAATGAAACCATTTCATCCAGGCTGTCATACGAAGAAATGATGAACACATGCAGAACCAATGAAATATTGATAACTGATTATGTTGTAGTCAATATATGCTCTTTTTGGATAGTAAATGAAACCTATAGCTCAAGTTTGCCAAATAAATACCTTAACCAAGCTTAGTGTTTTATTTTTCTAATATTTTGAAGGTTTAAGGTCATTGGACATCATATTTGCTCGCTACTGTATGTACATATTGAGTCACAGAGAGTGTTCATTTTGTTTGTGCAGTTCTTCAAAAATGTCTCAAATTGGATATTAAAAATAGTCCCCAAACCGCACGCTGACGCACTCTTGTTTCCTCTTTCAGTTCGCTAATCCAGACTTCACCCAGCCGATCTCTGAGGTGGTGGATGAGGTCATTCAGAACTGTCCCATCGACGTGCGCCGCCCGCTCTATAAGGTCAGTAATATTTCTCTGTGCTGCTTTATACTGGTTTTCTTAACTCTAAATTCGCCCTTCCACAGTTTAAGGACTTAAACGGTCAGAGCTGAAAGTCTTGAATTCATAAAGTCATGCATTAAACTGCAAAAAATAAAAGTTGTGTTCTAGTACAAATATCTAAATTGTAGGTGTTAACTTGTAAAGCAAAATGTTTGAACAATCTGCTAATATTTTTCCCTTTTGAATTCAGATTATTTTTCTAGTTTTCATGAATTTTTTTTCAAAAAGCGACTTTATCTTCAGTCATTTTGCTTCTCCAGTAAATGTGTCTTGATTTAAGAATGTTTAGATATTTGTGACTGAAATGAGTTTTTGCATTATGATCAGAAAAGTTGGTTTTCAAGCCTTCAGCTTTTTTATTTTTGTAAAATGAATAAAAAAGTAATGTAAATCTCTTGTAAATTGTATTTTCAAACTCTAAAGTGTTGCTAATACAACACAGTTGTGTTTCGTAGGGAACATGTCGATGTGTTCTGTTGTATTCAGGTCATTTCTTAAAACTGTTTTAATTAGTCTTAAAAAGGTCTTTATAAAGTCTTAAATCTATGGTTATAAAACCTGCAAAAAAAACAACAACTCAGATTTTGACATTTTGTCACTTTATTCTTTAAATTTTCTTTATTTTAGCTTTATAAAATACCTTTTTAAGACCGTCATTACACTGCAAAATAATGTTCTTCCTTAGTGTTTCTGTCTTGTTTTCTAGTACAAATATCTAAACATTCTTAAATCAAGATATATTTACTGGCGAAGGAAAATGACTGAAGATATTAAGTCTTGTTTTCTAAAAACAAAAGCAAAACTAAAGTGAGTTTTGGCTTAAAAACGAAAAGAAAAAAATCTGCCAATGCGGTCCAAAAAAAATAATAATCTTGCTTTCACTTCAAATTAAGTGTTTTTCTGACGTCTAGGGATGGGCAATGATTAATCCAAAATAAAAGTTTGTGTTTACATAATATATGTGTGTGTGGTGTGTATAATTATTTTGTATATATAAATACACACACATGCATGTATATATTTAAGAAATATTTGCATATATACTTTATATATATTTATACATAATTAATATTATGTGTAAATATAAATATTTGATATATTAAGAACACATTTTTCTTAAGAAATATCATTTTTATTTAAGAAATATTTGCATGTATATACTTTAAATATATTTATACATAATTAATATTATGTAAATATTTGATATATTAAGAACACATTTTTCTTAAATATATACGTGCATGTTAGTATTTATATATACAAAATAATTATACACACCACACACACATATATCATGTAAAGACAAACTTTTATTTTGGATGCGATTAATCGTTGCCCATCCCTACTGACGTCAATGGCAGATATTTGTTCTTGTTTTAAACGCTTAATCTGTTAATTTGGACATTTTTCATCAAACAAGACTTCACATCTTTAGTCATTTTGTTTTTCCTGTAAATTAATCTTGATTTATAAATGTTTTGATATTTGTACTGGAAAACAAGACAGAAATACTGAGGAAGAAACCCTTTTGTGCAGTGTGTGTGTGACCTGTAGAAAGCCTCTGTGTGTGTCCTCTTCTGCAGAACATCGTTCTTTCGGGCGGCTCCACCATGTTTCGTGACTTCGGCCGGCGTCTGCAGAGAGACCTGAAGAGAACGGTGGACGCTCGCCTGAAGCTCAGCGAGGAGCTCAGCGGAGGAAAACTCAAGGTCCCGTTTAAAGATCAGCTTCAGCATCGGTGTGTTTATAATGAGAAGTGACATAAAAACCTCAATATCTCCTCTGCATCTCTTCACAGCCCAAACCCATCGACGTTCAGGTCATCACCCATCACATGCAGCGATACGCCGTGTGGTTTGGAGGATCCATGCTGGCCTCGACTGTGAGTCTCTCACACACACGCATAATTTACAGCTACTTACATTCTCTTTGTTGAAATATTGGTTTATTGAAATATGAAATATTAACAATTATGTATAATGCATTATTCAGGTATGCATAATGCATTGTATCTTCATAAATCATTTAAACTGAAGTTAAATGCATTATAATAATTGCAGTAGGGCTGTGCAATTAATCAGAATTAATTTATTTGATTTTGGCTTTGAACAATTGAAAGAGTCTGAGCCGAACGCGGATGAGCAAATGGGCTTTTTTTGTTAAATGCGGTGTTGCTGCTGCACTCATTCGGCAGTGGTGGGCCACACTGATCATCATCCCGCCGCGCGCAGCTTCTCAGTGAAGGCCGTGCATAGGCTACTATTGTGTGGAATTGTGCTTTTGTGCTACTATACTAAGGCATGAAAAACACCATAGAGTTTTCACCGTGGATAGATAGGTTTTTAAATTACAAGAGAAGCTAATGTGCATTCTAAAAATCTAAGATATTGGGGAAAAATATGAATATTTATAATAATGATATATTAATAAAACTAAATAAATAAATATATGTATATATATATATATATATACACATATATACACAGTAGTCAACATTTGAAATGGATTCAAAACCTTTCTTCAAAGTTATACATTAATTTTTAACAATAGCAGTTCTTGTCTTAGGACAACTTTTAACTTTTTTGATCAACTTCGAATTTTGACTACAATAGATGGATGGACGGATGATGGATGGATGGGTGGATGGATAGGTAGATGGATGGATGATAGATGAAGGATGGATGGGTGGGTTGATGGATGGATTGCTGGATGGATTGGTGGGTGGATGGATGGATGGATGGATGGATTGGTGGGTGGGTGGATGGATGGATTGATTGGTGGATGGATTGGTGGATGGATGGATGGATGGATGGATGGATGGATTGATGGATGGATGGATTGGTGGATGGATGGATTGGTGGGTGGGTGGGTGGATGGATGGATTGGTGGATGGATGGATGGATGGATGGATGGATTGGTGGGTGGGTGGATGGATTGGTGGGTGGATGGATGGATGTATTGGTGGATAGATGGATGGCAGGGTGGATGGATGGATGGATGATGGACGGATGGATGATGGATGGATGGATGATGGATGAACGGATGGATGGATTGGTGGATGGATGGATGGATTGGTAGATGGATGGATGGATGGATGGGTGTGTGGATGGATGGATGGGTGGATGGATGGATTGGTAGATGGATGGATGTATGGATGGACGGACGGACTGATGGATGTATGGATGGATGGATAGATGAATGGATAGATAGACAATTATGTATCTTCTCCTACCAAGGTTGCTTTAAACAAACAGTAATATTGTGAAATATTATTACCCCTTTACCCTTTATTGGCCCTTACTAAACATACTAAACCTTTGAACAGCAGTGTGTATATATAATATGATATTTTAAATAAAAATGTATCCCTTTTCTTAAAAGATTTAAAGGCTAAAATGTGACATTTATCATCTTTTTGTTTTTGCCGAAAGCTGTTTTAACCGTAAGGTTGTTTACATCATGGTTTTTAGTTATTATAAAGTTTAGGATGTTCCCACTTATATGGTATTTTATTTGTATTTTATGACGTCGTTTGTCTACTTTTCAGCCGGAGTTCTACCAGGTGTGTCACACCAAGAAGGACTACGAGGAGATCGGCCCGAGCATCTGCCGCCACAACCCTGTGTTCGGCGTCATGTCCTAAACCATCACACACACACACTCGCACACGCATACACACTTATGGGATGGTAGGGTGCAGATGCAAAAAATGAGAAATACTTTTTCTATTGTTGGTCCCCTCAGAAGTAGACATGTGTCTGACGGTGAAAGACCCGACTGCTGGAAACATACGAACACATGGTTTTTTTTTTGTTGATTTGATCCCAGTGTAAGCAACCGAAACAGCTTCAGTCTTTAGTGAGTGTGTGACGGCGTGCGACTGAACTCAGATTGATGATGAAAACTGGACCGGCGTCATTATTGTCATTAAGGGTGTAAAGAATCACATGTTGAACTGTGTGTACGGCTTCATCTTGTCCTTTATTTTAAAGTTTTATGACCCTCGACCCCTACCACATTAAAACAAAGTGTTTCCTGCTATACTTTGATACTTGCTTTCAATCTATCAAATTTGTGACTAAAAGAAAACTTAAAAAAAAAAAAATCCCATATACAGGATTTTCTGTCTGTCTCTTTCTTTCATGGCATTTTAGATACTCAACTGCTTTTACCTTCAGATGTCATTTATTCATGATTGCAGACCAGTCGTGTGAACATAATTGAGTGGAATGATGATTGTGCCAGTATTAGCAGAAGCTTGTTTTGATAAAGGCAGATGACACATGGGTGGGATTTATAAGTGTAATGGTGAAACATTCCAATAAAAGCTCATGATTTCTAATGAACAGGCTCACATGTGTGTTTTCAGCTCTATTTATTTAGTGACCTTCGGTTTAATAGGTTTAAAACGTCATTCTCATCTTAGTATCAAGTTTTTCAGGAGCTTAGCCAAGCATTTTAATCTCTCATGATAGTTAGGCTATTGACTACCATACAAAAGTTTCGGGTTGATAAGATTTTTGGTCAGAGAGTCTTGAACGAAAGAGAGTCTTTAGGGAACCATTAACTTCCAGTATGCAAAAAAATATACTATGGAAGTCAATGCTGCCCACAACTGTTTGGTTACAAACATTCTTCAAAATGTGTTTTTCAGCAGAACAAAGAATGGAAAATTGGTTTGAAACCACTTGAGGGTGAGTGTTAATGACAGAGTTTGAGCCATCCCTTTAATAAAGTCTCAAACTGTAACCTCAACAACTATTCATGGATTTTATTTTATTTTCTGAAACGTTTTTGTTGGATGTTCGTCTAACATTTTTTAAAATAAGTGCGCTCACGCCAAATTGTGATTTCGAGATGACGTCACGTTCTACTCGGAGCTGTTTAATGCTTTTCCATTTTAAATACATAACATACATATAATATAAAATCACTTAAGTTACAGAACGATCATTTGAATGTTAAAAATCATGTTATCAGCTGCTTTTAAAGCTTTCTTCATATTTAATTGATGATCGAATTTAAATCGCGCTGAATCTGACTCTCGCGAGAAGTCGATATTCGCGCTCTCGCGGCCGCTCTCAACAAGCGTCATTTTACCGATTAAAACCGGGCTGGGACTGGGAGTGTGTGTTTAAAATGTGTTAACCCGAATAAAATCAGTCATTTTACTTGCCTCGCGAAAACAGATGAAGATGAGTAGAGTTAAAACACGTTGAATGGCTGCTTAATTGAGTCTAATGAGCTTCAGTGTGTTTAGATGCTAATTTTTGACAGTTGGAGTTTGAACGGTCTTTTTGGCGCATTTTAATTTTCCGTCGATGTAACTGCAAGTTATGGGATAATTTTTTACGAGTTTTGACCGTTATTTATATGAAACATAATTCATATAGCACACTGAAGTCATTCCAAGTAGTGAAATGAAAACACCTGCTGTTATTTAAACCAGAACAGACTCAGAAGGTTAAGAACTGTATGAGTTACGATGACTCAATTACTGCATGAGAGAGAGAGAGAGAGAGAGAGAGAGAGAGAGAGAGAGAGGGGGGAGATGTGGGAGGCGATCACTGCTCTCTCAATTCATTCGCGTTCATCTTCATGATGATCGAGGAGCTTCTGTCAGACAAACAATCCCAGATTAAATTAGCGTTAATCGATCGCACCTTTGGATCTCCTTCGC
Organism: Pimephales promelas; assembly: GCF_988280905.1. Lineage (NCBI taxonomy): Eukaryota > Metazoa > Chordata > Actinopteri > Cypriniformes > Leuciscidae > Pimephales > Pimephales promelas. The sequence continues at coordinate 39,904,344 of NC_142775.1, read as the reverse complement.
TTTTCCTCGATGAATCAAACCGCCGGCGTCTCAGGTCATCAGGTCAAATGTCAGTCTTCAGCCAAGAACATCACAGTAAGTGTTTTTCGCTGTTTTCCCCATTGCACTGCAGGTTGTTCGGCGTCACACAACTATGATTAATAATAATTGAGCTGATGGGGTTTATCATGTAACACCGTTTTGTTTTGTTTTACTTTTTTTTAAAACTTAACTTACATGACGCAAAAATGCTAATGAAATCAGACCGATCAGATTTATCATAACGAACGCAGTTCTCCAATGCAACAAAGGCAATGTCCATGTGAGTTGAGTGTTTGTTTGGTCATCTTGAAAGTCCATGCTTGATTGACACCTGGCAAAGAGTCTGCGAGAACTGATGTGATGCATGGAGGGATTGAGTCCTCGTGCACAAATGATTTCAGATTCTGAAAGTTTTATTAATGAACTTTAAACGGTGCAATTCCCAGTCACAGCATTCAAGAGGGGAGAAAACAGACACCCTTTTTATTGTGATAGATAGATAGATAGATAGATAGATAGATAGATAGATAGATAGATGCTTAAAGTATGTTCAGTTTAGTTAATTCTAACTGCAACTTTAGAGTGTTACTGATCATTTTATTCTTGGATAGGCTATTATAGAATTAGAATATAATGAACTTTCCCAATCCTAAACTAAGTTTTCTTCTCTAAATTCTCTGAAAAGAAAAAAATTGTGTTTTTGAGCTCTTGAACAGGTTTTCCTGCTTGAATGTTGATTATTTTCCTCATATTCTCCATTGTTGCGGCTCCTCTCTTCTCAGTCTGTCAGTAACGCTCTGTTTACTTCCTGTCTCTATGAAGCCCCTCCTTCTGAAAAGTACACTGTGCTCTGATTGGCCGGCTGGAGCAGTGTGTTGTGATTGGTCGAACAGTTCAAGCGTGTCAAATTAAACTAATTTAGTTGAACTTAAAAATAAACGTCAATAATTAAAACTCTTTATTTAGACTTGTATCGTACCCTGCTATGTCATCTTTTTTTATTATTGTGTAACATTATCTGAGAGGTGTGATTAACAACGAATAATCAGACTGATTTAATTTATTTTTTTTTAATGTTTTTTAGTGTATTTTTGCATACCATTACCACCCATTGTTGTTAATCTAATCATTGCACTCAAACACGGAGGATATGATTTATTTACGATGATCAACCCAGATATTTTTGACTGGAAATATTCCTTTATTTAAACAACTTAAATTTGATCTAATTATTGATCATTGCATCGTAAAATGCATGAAAAAAAACTATATTTACATAACATAGATAAATTGCACAGATAATTCAATAACATTTAATATGTTTTCCCCAAAACCTAGATTGTAGTCGTGATTTAATATTTTAAGATTTGTCTAGTAATGTCAGTGTTTCTCAATGATTGTAAGCTGAGGTTGGTGTCTTTAGAAGAAGTATCTGTGCTGAATTGTACTTTAATAAGTCACAGGCATGATACAGGCATGCACATGTGCTCCGTGTTCATTCATATTGCTGGCCTTTTTACGTCTAGATAAGTGTGTGTGCAGGTAATTGTTGTTAGGAAGTCATAAACCGATCCTTTGTGTGTGTGTGTGTGTGTGGGTTCCTCTTACAGCAGTGCTGGAAATGAGAGGTCCACCAGTAACACAGCCCTCATCCCTCTGTCCATCATCTAAAACGCACATTATACATTCACACAATGCAATTAGTATGGCACTAGTGTGTGAGTTTGTGTGCTCATATTACTTCAGAGAGGCTATCAGATATACTTATAACAGGAGACTCAGGTTACACACTCACACAGAGTCATAGAAAGCATTGCAGCACTTCTTAATATTACACTGAAACATGTCTCTGACGAACGAGAGAACGACAGCGTCTGCTAACTGAATTTTTTTTTTTATTTAAAGGAGTCACTTTTGAAAAAAAACTTTAGCTGATAATTTACTCACCCCCATGTCATCCAATATGTCCATGTCTTTCTTTCTTCAGTGGAAAAGAATTTTTCTCCATATAATGGACTTCAATGGGGTCCAAACGGTTCAAGGTCCAAAAGATAGTTTCAGTGCAAACTGTTCAAAGGGCTTTAACCCCTTAACTGTCACCGTCCCGGTACCGGGACGCCTAACTTTACTTCACTATATTTCTATTAAATCCTAATGTAATTATGACATATTATATATTGTTGGAATGGTCTAAGACTTCTAAATAGATATTCTACCCCTGTTTTGTGTTAAAAATATGCAGGAAGAGTAATTGATGAATTTATGACAAGAGTGCACCTCAAAAAATCTGCATCATAACAGGAGTTTTGACCTTTGTCACAAAAAGTTGATGAACCCACTTTTAATCATTGAAACTTCTGTTTTTATGCTAAAAGTTCATAATAAACATAATCTAGTATTTTTCAATAAAAAATAAAAAATTATAGTACAATATTATCCTCTAAAAATGATAATATTTATATTTATTATCCTCTAAAATATAATATTATTTTTTATCGCCTTTTTTATAATATCACATATTTTAGTAGTTATCATAAATTAGGTATCATTTGAAAGCTTATAAACTCAGAATTCATCGTGTGAAAACTGTTTTATAATTGAAAGTTGCGTTACCATAGAAACGGTACTTATTTTATCAGGCTCCTCCCCTTTTGGGCATCATTATATTTCATAATTTATGATCAAAACCTTTTCTAATCTTGACAAAACTGATATTGTCAAAAAGGTCTGAGTCTCAAGGTTCCAAATTTTGTGACAGAATTGATATTTGGACAGAAATGTATTAATTTAAGGCAGAATGTATACAACTAAATTCAATGGAATTCAATGGCACCCGGTGGCTATTTTTGGTACTACGCCTAAACAAAATTTCATGGGAACTTCAATTTTTGTGATAACAACTTCAAATTTGAAACATAACTTGATAAGATGTATGGCTTTGATTTTATAGAAATTTTAGAGTAAAAAATATTTTATAAAATATACATTTTATATAAAATAAAAAATATATAGTACAGTATATTTAATTTACTGTAAATTTAAACTTCCATAACTTTTTCATTCTTTCATTTTTTTGAAGTGTTTTCACTTCAGCAATATTCTGCTGAGTGTTTTCTTTAAAACAAGACCAAACTTGGGTATATATTCCAAAGCATTCTTAAATTACAACCATTTAAGTTTGAATAGTGCATTTTAACCCCCATTCTCAAAAAGGGGGGTGACAGCTAAGGGGTTTTAAACGATTCCAGACGATGAATAAGGGTCTTATCAAGCGAAACGATCGCTAATTTAATAAATAAATAACAAAGTTTAAGTTTTATAAGCTCAAATGCTCGCCTTGCTAGGGAACAAAACACTTTTATTTGTCAAAAAAAGACAAACTACAGCTACAGGTTTTATATTAGAATGGAAAACAAATGCATAGAAAAACAAGAAGCACACAGGAAATATAACCTTGACTACAACATAATCAGTTGGTTGTCTATTGTTCATAATTTCTTTTGTATGACTGACCAACTTGATGATAATGATGTCGGCCCAATTTTTCATGTTTCATTGTGTTATTATCACTAATGAAACTATTTTTTTCTACTCTTGTTCACTAAACCATCCTGCATTCATTCTGTATGGTGAAATAACACCATTACTCCACCATAATCACATTATTTGCTTTATTTAGCAGCTGATTTGTGTCAAAATGCGTTCATTTCACACAAGATGATTTCAATTTTACAGAACTGTACCCCCAGTATGTATTCATATTTGTTTGACCTTGCCCTTCACCGCTCCGAAGTATACCTATGATTCATAAGCTTCACCTTTCTGGCTTTTACAGCCGCTGTGTCGAGTGCTGAGTTGCAAATGCAGGAATGGTGGTTTTGTTTCCCAGTATTGGTTTTATGGCATGTAAAAGAGGAATTAAAGATGATTGCTTGTAGATGATGTTTGTGGGCGGCTGCTCGCTAATGCACCGCATAACTCCACGCGCACCCACGCAACACATGCACAAACATGCAAACACCACAGCGTCTGTGTAGTCCAGTGTAAATTCTTCCTTCATTTGATGTTGACATGGTGTCCAGCTGAAGGATGTTTACCCTATCAACAGTAAACCAGGAACACAGCCTAGTGTTTTGTATGTTTATTGATTAACACTGTTATTAACCCTCTGATGGTCTTCCTTTATGAGTCACGTCCTGGGCCTTCCCGGGCAGAAGTGACCGGAGGCCTAAAAATGAAACTTCTTCCATCCCAGTAAAACCAATGCAATTTAGTTTTGTTCTATAATATTTATTATTTTTAATTTAGTATTTTGAGACAATTTGATTGAATTTATTAATATTTATGCAATATTTATGGTCTATTTTTTCAATGGAAATATATATATATATATATATATATATATATATATATATATATATATTATTTAAAAAAATATTGCAGTATTTTTGTTTAATATAGAGTCTAGGTATTCAGACAAAAAATATTTTTTGAAGAAAATTAGCACCATCTGGCTACTATAGAGAAAAAGCGTAGAATCATGGTGTAACCACTAGATGGCATGCAGCTCTCTATGGAGAAGCATGTGAATTCCCCGGCTGTTTATGAACACATTTTTTTTTTTTGGATTTGAATATATAATTGAAACAATCTCAAAAACTATTTCTCATAAAAAAATAATAATAATAAAAAAAAATTGTGAATTTTTGTGTTTTTGTCAATTTCCCATTCATTTCCTATTGGGGTCATTTTTGACCAAAGGCCGAAATCATGACACATTTTTTTACGACCACTTATCATGCTCGGATCATGAATTCAATTTTTGTTTTGTCTTCACATACCTAATGCCAGAAATGTTTGAATTTTTAAAAGCTTAAAAGACTTGCTTAAACAGCAACACACTGAATGAACATGGACTCTTGACCCATAGCCTATTTTTATACTGTTTATTATATCATCAACTTCATCTTTCGCCTGTTTCTTAGCAGCAGAGTTAAGTGGCTTCCTTCCCACGCATTTTGTAATGAAACTAATGGCTCTTCGTACACAGATGCTCTAGAAGTGGCACATTGCAGCACTGGTCTTGATTTGCACTATAGTTATGCGTGCGTTTATTTCTTATAGCCGTATGTGTGCTGATTTCGTATGTGAAAAAAGTAAGGGATAATCCACGGCTAGCCAATAGCCATGCATTAAATGTTTACAGTGTAATTTTACCGATGACGGTTATTTTCTTATGATCCGGCTCGTTAGTTCTAGCACTCCATCCGCTTTAGATAAAGTAGATCCAATTATCACATTTATTGCAATTCATTATTAAAACAGAGAGAGAGAGAGAGAACTGAAAGAGTCCCCTCGTTGCTTAAGCATATAGCTAACTTAATGATTTTTTAATGGATGTTTAAAAAATGATTAATGAATGACAGGCAACACTGACAGTGACAAGGCAATCTTTATTCGAACTAATCATGTCATTTATTTAAATGAATTGTGTAGAGTGTGAAATAAAACCGGCCTCTCTATTAACCACGATTACTAATTACATCTATTGAAATTCATTAAATTAAATGAAAACAGTTGGAAATTTCGATAGGGGATTGTTTTACTCATCATTATACTAACTGATGTTAAACTCCGCATTTCCATTTATCGTGAAGTTAAAAATGGAAAAGGCTGGGGTTATTTCAGATGAGCAAAAATCACCAATTTTAGCCTACCTTAATCAACGTTTTCATGTTTGTGTCTTGCAAGTGTAACTGTGTTGCTATGGTTACCAGTGTTTATAGTAGCGGATTAATTTCAAACTGACTGGAACTACCTGTGCATTAAACGGTTTCACTGGACACCCTCCAGCCAATCAGAACCGAGTATTTAAACAGCCCGTGGTGTAATCTTTCATTCGTTAGTTTATCGTCTGAGGTACCAGAAGAAATAATTCGGTATTTGACTGAGTTGAGCTGAATAATCAAACTATTGTCTTTTTAGGCTATTTGAATAGAAATAAATAAAGAAATAAAGGGGATTTGACTGACTTCCCCCCCCCCCCCCCAAAAAATTCTCTTTATTGACGTTTTTTGCATGTCAAATACAGAAGGACACAATAACAAACATCAGTGGACATCATTGCCATTGCCATGCTAAACCAATCAATTATACATTCTCACCAAAGTAATCTATTAAAGTTTGCAGCGGTGAATAAAATATTTCAGACTTCCCCCTCAACAAATATTAGATTTTCTCCAATTTCAAATGAACCATTATGTTTTTCATTAAGGCTAAGTGTTCCAATAGATCATTTGACTGACTTTAATTAATAACCGTTCCCTTGGAAAGGTAAAGGATTACTCTTAATTTTTCTGTAATTTAATTACAGTTGCTTCTGATGTAATTTAATTAAACACTTTTTGAACAATTCTTTATAACACAATAGTGGATTTAACATCAAAATCTAACATCTAATGTAAATTTATGTTTTTAATGTTACCTTCTCTGTTTAAATGCTTTGCTCAGTTCAAGAATAATTTATGCAATTTATATTATTTATTTGAAGGGATTAAAAGAGCAGTTTCATTGTAATGTTCTGTCCTTGTAATGTTCAACTGGTCGAGGTGATTAGTAGTAGTAATTGGATAAGTAATGCAATACTTTTTAGAGTAATTAGTAATAGTATACCGTCTGCAGGGCCCGGGACACGTGTTTTTAATGAACCTACAAGTTGGAAAATATTTAAAAAATATATAAAATATGAGGGAAGAACAAAACATTAAACTTACGATATTTATCTGACAAAATGACTTGGCAAATATATCAATCCACAACCACAGGTTTTATTTTACTACACAAAAATAAATAAATAAAAGCAAACAGTGACTATAACATAATCAATTATTTATATTCCATTAGTTTTCTCTTGTTGTTTTGCATTCCTTTATAATTTCTTTGTATGACAGACAGTCTAGATTTAAAAATATGTCACAATTTGTCATGTTTCACTGGCTTATCAAATAAAACAATTGACTCCAAACACAATTATGCAATACATTCTTTAATAATATTTAAATAAACTCACATCACTTTTGCCCACAGCTGCACACAATACTTCTATCAAATTGATGCGATTTAAGCTCATAATCATAATGGTATTAAATATGTGGCATATGCTGATTTCACTGTTCACATCACACTGCCTGAACTGCTCAGTCTTGACCACTAGAGGGCAGTGCAACATGGCAGCCGGCATCAACTGCACTCAATCCATACAAAAACACTCGAGATGTGGAGAAGTTATGGATCATTCCAGCTCTTCAGAATGTTTTTATGTCCCCATGATAATATACATGAAATATTAATCAATGATATTTGCATTGTCTTGGGCTAACGGTGAGCGAGTCGGAATGGTAAATTAATATAATATTCCATGGAACTACAAAAGGTCCTTTTATAGTGTTAAAAGGTTCTTTTTAGTTCATTAAAATGTTCTTCAAACTAAGAAAAAAGGTTATTTTAAGAACTGATCACTGAAAGGTACTTTGAGGAACCAAAAATGGTTCTTCTATGGCATCGCTGCAAAACATATAGGAACTTTGATTTTTAAGAGTACATTTTTGAGTACACTTTTTTTTTTTCCTTATCTGGTATTTTTGTCTTGTTTTCCAGTACAAATATTACATATATTAAATCAAGATCATCAAGAATCTCCTGAATGATTTAATGACGAATACATACAGTCACTTGTCGCCGTGTAATGGTGTAATGAGACAACATTTTTTATGCATCAAGTTACTTTAAAAAGATGATCTTTTTGTGTGTGTGTTTATATCATATGACACATTTTACCACCATTATAGTTGCTATGATTATGAGCTTAATAGCATCAATTTGATACTAGTGCAGTAGTGACAGTAACACTTTATCACTGTATTATTATTATTTAAAGATTTTGTGGTCATGTACTTTGAGTCGATGTTTTATTTGTGATTAATACACAATAAATAATATGTCAAATTGTGCCAACATAATATTTAATATATATTAACCAACTAAATATTAATAACTGATTATGTTGTCAGTGTCCTCTGTGCTTGTTTTTCTTTTGGTAGAAAAAATAAAAACCTGTTGCTGTAGTTTGCCAAATAATTACTTGCCAAATTACTTAAGTTTAGTGTTTTGTTCTTCCATTTAATATGTGTATATATATATATATATATATATATATATATATATATATATATATATATATATATATATATACATACATAAAAACATATTTTAATTGTTTAATTTGGCAAATATCCCTCCTGGACATCACTTTTGACAACCTACTGTATATAAACGAAACTATTTTCAAAGAAAGAGAATTGTGTGTGTAATCTCTCTCTGCTTTGTGCGCTGCGAGGACGGGGCGAGTGATCATTCATCGATGGCATGGCATTCAAAACCAAAGTGCTGTTTCATCCCACTTTTGGTGTTTCTCACATGAATCAGAACAGCTGTAGTCACAGACTAATTAAATTTAATCACAACCACTCAGGAAAAAGTGCTCTGATATTGTTGATCAGATTATGTGTCAATTTTAAAGCTGTAATCCTCAATTAAGAGCATGTCAGTAAAGGTCGCCGGGGTCACAGGGCAGAAGACTTTATTAATAGTGCTGAATCCAGCACGTACTTGTGTAATTATCACTCTGACCCAGAATAATTAGCACACACTCCCGTGAGAGAGAAAGCGCTGTCTCACCTTAATGAGTGTAAAGCCACCGTCACACACACACACCAGATGAAACCAGGACACACAGCTGAGCTCCGTCCTGCTTCTGTTCGACAGATCCGGTGAGCTTTAGTTCAGCTCTGGTTCTGGTTAGTCGAGTAGTCGGTCCGGTTCTGTTTTAAAAATATATAGTTTCCTTTTTGTCAGCAGATTCATCACTCATTTATCTTGACTTGAAAGATGTCACAGATAGACATGGGTGTCATAGTTTAATACAGCCCTGATTTAGTCTCACTTTGAAAAATACTCAACATTTTGCATCACTAATACAAAGTTAGAAACTTTCCAAGGGAATTAACTGGAATATATGGGAAATAGGGGCAAAGCACAAAGATAGATAGATAGATAGATAGATAGATAGATAGATAGATAGATAGATAGATAGATAGATAGATAGATAGATAGATAGATAGATAGACTCAGAAAAAAAGGTACAAAAGCTGTCACTGTGGCAGTACCTTTTCAAAACGTAAACTTTTGTCCATTTCAGGTGCTAATATGTACATTTTAGGTGCTAATATGTACCATTAAGGTACCAATATGCAGCCTTTAGGTACAAAAGTGTATGTTTTGAAAGGGTACAGCCCCAGTGACAGCTTTTGTACCTTTTTTTCAGATAGATAGATAGATAGATAGACTCTCAGAAAAAAAGGTACAAAAGCTGTCACTGTGGCTGTACCTTTTCAAAACGTAAACTTTTGTCCATTTCAGGTGCTAATATGTACATTTTAGGTGCTAATATGTACCATTAAGGTACCAATATGCAGCCTTTAGGTACAAAAGTGTATCTTTTGAAAGGGTACAGCCCCAGTGACAGCTTTTGTACCTTTTTTTTCTGATGGATAGATCGGTCGGAGAATACCCAGCAAGCATTAGCCCTCATTTCACCATCTAGGTTAAATATAGACACGATATAGTCTGGCTAGGCCTATGTGTAACCCACTTCTAGCCAAAATAACATTGAATCTGGCTAGTGGCTACATGTAATTTTTTCCCAAATAATTTGCAAAATGTATGATATTCCATCATAAGCAGAGTCAACCGTGATTACAAGGTGTTTGGTTTGATTTCTTTGACATTTTCTACGTGTAGGCTGTGCGTAGACGCGATCTAGCTCGTATAGTCTAATTGCCCACTAGTCTAAACGGATTAATAGTTTTAATTAATTGTTGGGCAGGCAACGCATGAGATGGTTGATATCCTTCTTATCTATAGCACGAATGTCATTTCTCGTGGCATTTATACGCCAAAAACAGTTTTTGCGTGTATATGAAACACAGAGATTTATATTGAATTATCTTAAGTTGTTGATGTTCCAATTAAAAAAAAATTATGTTATATTGTAATTTTAATATTTGGTTTGGTCATTTTTATGTTTTGATCTTCTTGTAAGTTATGTAATGTTGTTCTTTTGCTAAATAAATCCTTTTCTATTTAATTTGTTTTGATGGATTGTCATTTAGGAGAACACGTTATATTTGAGTGAAAATTAGTTGAATAATTTTGACTGTAAATGTTATGTCCATAACGCTGGAATTCCCCAATTTTCAATAATTTATCCTCAAACTATTTTGTGGTGTGTCTACGTATTTTATAATGTTAACCTCAAATAATACTAATAATTTAAAGATGTAGCATTGGATCTGGACGGGAAGGAGGATAACGCTGGGAGTTGGAAGTGTTTTGCGATTTAACCAACACTATCTCACGACCAATTCGTACGAATTCGACGCATGATTAAAAAGTGTCTAATTCGTACGACCTCACTCGTACTAATTCGTACGATTTGTCTAAACCCACGTGACGGTTAGGTTTAGGGGCGGGGTCAGGGGTAGGTCATTCGTACGAATTCATACGAATTGGCCAATTCGTAAAATATGTACGATTTAGCAAAATCGTATTAATTCGTACGAGTGAGGTCGTATGAATTGTTACGAATTAGCCACTTTTTAATCATTCGTCGAATTCGTACGACTTGGTCGTGAGATCTGGTTGGATTTAACTGACGCCTTGGGAAGCATTTTGACCATTGCTTCAATATCTGACTCTTTAGGCGCCCTTTAGCGTCAGTTAGATGACGCCCTAGGATCGCGTGTAACCCTACCCCCACCCCAGACCTAAACCTACCCGCGTCATCTAACTGACGCGTCAGTTAGCCTTTAGCATCAGTTAGATGATCCCGTAGGATCGCGTCATGTAGCCTAACTGACGCTAAATGGCGCCTAAAGCGTCAAATATTGAAGCATGGTCAGAAGATGACGCCTTGGGGTGAGAATGCGTTCGTTTTTTTTTATATCGCATTTCTGTATAGTTATTTTGGTGAAAAACTCAAAAGTAATATAGGAGTAATGTAACGCATTACAATTCTGAGACAGTAATGTAATTAATTACTTTTAAATAACTGTAACAAGTAACTAATATATAATGCATTACAGTTTGGAAGTATTTTATTTTATTTATTTTGCATATGGGCCCGGGGCTGACTTGCTATGCCAAATGTTTTGAGTTTATACTTAAATTCGTGCAATGTGGTGGTTGTCCTGAGAGCCAATGGAAGAGAGTTCCATAGCTTACAGAGAAAGACCTGCCGCCACATGATAAACGAAATCTCTGGAAATTTTGGGCACTGTTTAGTAATGATATGGAGAATTCACAAAAGAAAAAAAAAACATTTAATATAGTTCCTTTACATGTTAAACTGTAGGGTGCAGAATTTATCCATCACACATTTCAACGCTTCAAAAGAGGGATCAAAGCTGTTCACTTGAATGATTTTATTAGTGCATAGACAGTGAATATTTTGTCAGGAATATATTTGCTTGTAGAAACAAATATAGTCCTGATTTAAGAAAAAAAGCTGTACACTCTTAGAAGAAATGGTTCTATTTAGAACCAGAAATGGTTCCATCCCCCGCTTCATATATGGAACTCCAAAATGGTTCTATAGAACCATTTTTTTTTTGGTAAAAGCTTCTATTGGCCAAGTATGGAACCCCAGGGTTCTATATAGAACCCAGAGGAACCCTTTTTACGAGTGTATAGAACCTTTTAGGGGTTCCAAATACGTAGCACTGATATAACCTTTTCTTCTAAGAGTGTAGCCTATCAATTTATCTTTATATCAATTAAACACGAAGAGAAAAAAAGTCACACACCCATATTTGGATTCATATTAAATGGCATTCAAAAATAAATTAAACAATGAGCAAATATTTTTCCTCTTTTACGTAATTCTGTGTTGGATGTCATTCAGAAGTCACTCGAGGTCGCGCTTCTAGAAAACAAGTTGACATTGATGCTCTTCAGGTTTTGACTGCAGGTTCACAGTATCGATGCTCGTTGCAGAATGCATTAATGCAGTTACTAGAATTGCATTGATGCATGCGATATCATTGAGCTCTCGTGCTGTCTGTCTGTCTGTCTGTCTGTCTGAGGTTTCGCGTCATCTAGGCTTCCTCCCCCTCCTCCTCATCCTCCTCCTCCTCCTCAGCTCTCGCCTTCCGGATTTGCATCCGTTATTATCCCGTCAGTTTTAGTTCGCTCGAGCTCCTAATCAGACACACACATCGTTCGCAACGATCGATCACGCGTTCCGGTTGCGGTGTAATGCCAAACGCGCCGCGCGCGCTCCTCCTTCACGGACGAAAACCACACGGAGGAGCGATTCGAGATCACGATTCTGCAGTGCTGGAATCGCCAATTTGGGCATTTTGGGCATTTCTCAGCGGCATCTGAAAAGGAAAGCCAATCATGACGGCCACTAAAGAGCAGCAAAGCCAGAGACCGAATCCGCAGGACGAGGTAACGAGCGGCATATGCATTACACACACATACACACACACCACTGATTTGTAACGGCTTTTCTACCCGAATGTGGAGGGTATCAGGTAATGGACGCGCGAATTCAACGCGCGTTCCCATTCGTTAGGTCAGTACATTCATGACATCACCGAAATATAATAATAATAATAATATATATATATATATATATATATATATATATATCAATTATGCTGTCGTGTTTTTAATTTCAACGCCTCATCCGCATTTCTTCGAGTTGTCAATCGCGAGTATCAGTTTTTGCGCGTGACGATGGAAATTGGGAATCGGCGCACGCGCGCGCCCGTGTCTAAACAGTGTTTAAAGTCATAAAATCAAATCACGACGTGACGCCGAATAAAGAATACAAGGTGCCGCTTCGTGTGTGGTCGGTCCGGGCCCGCGTGTCACCTGTCCGTGCCGCGAACCCTCAGACACGGTGCGACAGTCCGTCTGTGAATAATTGATCGCGGCTTTCTCTGACATAAGAGCGAAGAGATGCTGAATTTTTCATCAAAGCTGCTTTGAGACACTGTCACGTTCACGCAACCGAGCTGGACTAGGACAGATTTGTGGTAGTTGTCGCATAAAGTGTTGTTGTTCTGCATCTATAGGATCCAATAGACTTTTGTCCACTGACCTTATATATTTGAGTGAATTTCTCTCACCCTTACGACAATTAACCACGGGTTTACTACAAATAAATAAAAATAACTTGGTTATTATAGTTAAAATATGGTAAGCACAAATTAACCATGGCTTTGCTACACTAACCATGTGGTATTTGTAGTAAAACTGTTGTTTTCAAGTGCTAATCAATCTAACTGTTCACTACACTTTTATAATAAAACAATGGGCATTTTTTGTAAGGGATGAGCTAAATGTTTGGAGGTTTCACCATGAGAACAACTTAGTCTTTAAAATGTCTGACATTAGTGATCAGATTTAGCAATCTTTTGAAAATTATTCAGATTTAAATAATTACAAAATATCATATTTCCATATCAACATCTTAGGAAAATGGGATTTCTATAATAAAAATATGACCGCTTCATACGCCAGGACTTATATCGGGCATTGAGACACAACATATGAATAGGGAGATAAACTATTTATCAATATTGAAATATTATGAAAGTGTTGCCTATTGTTTCTTCTTTTTTGCAGTATGCAAATAAAATACAGTTTATAGTTGCAATTGAATGGACAATCTAATTTATGGCCATTTCCCCCACATATTGCATATAAAGTAAAAATATATCAATTCATTACGTTATCTATTTTATAAAAAATCCTACGCTATCTCACGACCAATTCGTACGAATTCATCTGAGTGATTAACCCCTTAACTGTCACCGTCCCGGTACCGGGACGCCTAACTTTACTTCACTATATTTCTATTAAATCCTAATCTAATTATGACAAATTATATATTTTTGGAAAGGTCTAAGACTTCTAATTAAATATTTGACCCCTGTTTTGTGTTAAAAATTATGTAGGAAGAGTAATTAATGAATTTATGACAAGAGTGCACCTAAAAAAATCTGCATCATAACAGGAGGTCTGACCTTTGTCACAAAAAGTTGATGCACCCACTTTTAATCATTGAAACTTCTGTTTTTATGCTAAAAGTTCATAATAAAACATATAATCTAGTATTTTTCAATAAAAAATAAAAAGTATAGTATAACATTATCCTCTAAAAATTATAATATATATGTATATATTATCCTCTAAAATATAATAATATTTTTTATCGCCTTTTTTTATTATATCACATATTTTAGTAGTTATCATAAATTAGGTATTATTTGAAAGCTTATAAACTCAGAATTCATCCTGTGAAAACCATTTTATAATTGTTCCTGTATAGTGTTTCAGGTGCTTTATAAGCAGCAAAAGAGAACTAATAATTTCAGCATATGCACACGCATAAAGCCGCCGCTCATACAGGGTTCATTTTGGTGCTTTATTAAAGGGAGACTTCACCTCTGGAAAGAATGTGTATTTGAAATGGGTCATTTATGTAGAAGAAATGTGAAATTATTTTTGAATTTGGAGCTTTGTAGACTGAGAAAAGCCAGAAAATGTATTTTTGGCTTATGTGGATGAAAGACAACAACTCCCAGAATGCACTTGTTTTGCTGCCCTAGGAGACCACGCCTACCGGTAACAGAGCGCAGTAGTTAAACAACAAGTCTAGGCTACTAGTGAGTCTCCGTGTCCGAAAATGTGTTTCCAGATCACCCAAAATGTCCGGGATTGGGCTTTTGTGTTCTACCTGTGGCGAGCGGGACGAGTCAGTAAATCAGAAAATGATATATTAGGCATTTTCCAAACTATCGGTATCGGCAGTTATAATGGCCGATAAATGAATATTTCAAAAATAAAATAAAAACGGAGGAAACACGCTTGAACCATGTCATGAGTGTTGGAGTTGTATGGTTTGTCCACCAGAGGGCACTCTACACCGTCCCGTTGAGTTGGTCACGATACATACATTGCTTGAATAACAATTAAAAGATCATCCCCATCAGTTCTCTCAACTCAAATAAGCATGACAAAATTTGTGACTATCATGTCCAGTTTTGCTGTTAAATAAGCCGAGAGTGAAGCGGAATTAGCTAGTAAGAGTTACGTTACGTTGCTACAGTGTAGTTGACTGACTGTCCTTTTAACTTTTGACAATGTGACTGAAGTATTTCTTTAATAGCGCATGACAGTTACAGCAGTGAGACGTATCATCTTTCCTCGGCCTGTTATATTGAAAATGTATGTTTTACAATTTGCAGTATGACGTTCATAGACTAGCTAACCACAAAGCTAGCTAATGCCACTATCATCCGTCTGTTCTGTTGTGACAATAAAAGAAACAAGTTTCTTTTTAAAATGCTTTATCATATTATTTTAGTTAAAACTCATAAATAACCACAAATAACTAATGTTAGGGAAATCTGTATGTTTTGTTGCGCATTTCTGAAATAATAATTTAAAAAAAAAATATCGGCCGATATATATCGGAATTTCGGATTTTAAAACCAATAAATATTTGTATCGTTATCTGCCTTCAAAATCCTTTATCGGTCGGGCTCTAATAGGTGCCCTGCCCTTTAATGCTAAATTCTGTGGTATCCCTTTAAGGTTTAATGGTCGAATACACACACTTATGTGCCAAAATGCCCAAATGTTTACTTGATGTTGTATATTGTGCAATGCTTTATGTGACTACATTTCCCATGATGCACGGTGTACTTATGTTCCGGATGTTCCGGTGTTATGTGCAATGACGTTAAGAAGACGAAGTAAATAGAGCAGTCCCGCTAAATTGTGTGTGTGTCATATTTGCCTACATCTCCGCACACTATTTGAAAATACAATAAATTGGCGACGAGGAGCTCGTAAATCCGCGTGTGTGTTTTAAATGCGGGAAGGAAGTGGATTGACGGCGAGATCGCTCGAAAATGAGAAATGATACGAGCCTGCTGCTAATCCACGTTGTGACTGAAGAGGGGGAAGAACAACAACGATTCTGAATTATTTGAAACTGACAGAGAACGTTACAAAATGGCAACAATTCTTGGCAACATTGGTCCTTTTGATGAGAGTAGTGAGCAGTGGAGCTCTTACACAGAAAGATTTGAGTACTTTGTAGCAGCTAATGCTATCGCTGATGAGAAAGCTGTACCCACTTTTTTAAGTGTGATGGGCCCAAAGACATATGCACTACTGCGTAACCTCCTGCAGCCAGAAAAACCGGGAGAGAAAACGTATGATCAAATAGTGGCCACTCTTAAAGCACATTTCTCTCCAAAGCCCTTAGTAATTGCGGAGCGGTTTCGTTTTCACAGACGGAATCAGCTGGAAGGAGAAACCGTGACAATGTTCGTAGCGGTGCTAAAAAAATTAGCTGAACACTGCGAATTTGGTGAAGTGCTAAATGACACACTTCGGGACAGATTAGTCTGCGGACTCCGTTGTGAGGGAATACAAAAAAAGACTGTTAACAGAGAGCAACTTGACACTACAAAGAGCAATAGAGCTGAGTGTGTCAATGGAATTGGCTGCGAAGGAAGCACAACAACTGAGCTCAAACAGTAAAGTGTATAAGATGGAGACCGAAAAACAAAATGAAAATAAAGGGCCATGTTTTCGCTGTGGCAAGACGGGACACTCACCCGTTTCATGCTGGTTTAAAGATGTGGAGTGCCGCAGCTGCAAGAAAAAAGGACACATTGAGCGTGCGTGTAAAAATAAAACAGGAAAGAAGGAAAAAATGCAGCAGAAACCAGTATACAGAAAGAAACAAAAGCAACGCGTGTTTTCAGTGGAGCAGGAAAACAAAGATGTTACTGACACATCGGATGAGGAATTTCCGTTGCATGTGCTCACTGTTGCTGGTGGAACCAAGGCTTATAAGGTCACCGCGCTGCTGGAAGGACAGCCTGTGAAAATGGAGATTGACACGGGTGCTGCTGTGTCGCTCGTGTCGGATAAGGTATACAGCGAAATACTGAGCCACCTGCCACTCGCACCACCTGATGTGGTTCTTAAGACGTACACTGGGGAAGCGGTAACTATGAAAGGACTCACGCAGGTAACAGTTGAACTCAACGGGAAAAAGAAAAAACTGCCATTGTATGTGGTCTTGGGTGATTATCCTTCGTTGATGGGACGTTCTTGGCTGGAGCAACTCAAGGTGGACTGGGCGGCCATACACATGATGACACCTAAAACGCTGGATCTTGAAGGGATTCTCCGGAAACACTCTGATGTGTTCAAGCAGGAGTTGGGCAGCATGAAGGACATCCAGGTGAAATTGACTGTAGAGCCGCAAAATTTCTAAAAGCCCGGCCCCTTCCATATGCGCTAAAACCCAAGGTAGAGGCAAGCTTAGCGGAACTCATGAAGGAAGGGGTGCTGGAACCAGTCAGCGTGAGTAAGTGGGCAACACCCATTGTTCCAGTTCTAAAGAAAGATGGAGGCATAAGGATCTGTGGAGATTTTAAAGTCACTGTAAATCCGGTGTTATCAGCAGAACAATACCCCTTGCCTCACATTAATGATATCTTTTGCTGGGCAAAAATTCAGCAAAATCGACCTCAACCAAGCATACCTGCAGATGCATGTTGAGGAACAGTCCAGAGAACTTCTCACCATCAACACCCACAAAGGCCTATTTCGGTACAAGCGGTTACCATTTGGAATTACTTCGGCCCCATCTGTTTTTCAGCGAGCGATGGATCAGATTTTGGCGGGCCTTAAAGGCGTGGTGTGTTACTTAGACGACATCCTAGTGACTGGCACTGATGAAGAGTCGCACTTACAACACCTGGATGCTACCCTGGAGAGACTGAAAGAATACGGATTGAGGGTGCGCAAGGACAAATGTGAATTTTTCCAGGTTGCAGTCGAGTACTTAGGCCATGTCATTGATGCCTCTGGTTTGCATACATCTCCATCCAAGGTTAAGGCCATTGTGGATGCTCCAGAGCCCGAAAATGTAAGCCAGTTGCGGTCTTTCCTCGGTTTACTAAATTATTATGGGCGGTTCATTCCAAACATCGCTACGCTGCTGAAACCACTTCACAAGTTGTTGTGTCACGAGAAAAATTGGAGGTGGACCTCTGAATGCCAGGAGGCTTTCAAAAGAGCAAAGGAGACACTCTTAAAGTCAAATGCCCTCACTTATTTTGACCCTGCTCTTCCCATTCAACTGGCCTGCGATGCTTCTCCATATGGTGTGGGAGCTGTCTTGTCCCACATCATGCCAAATGGTCAAGAGAGGCCGATCGCATTCGCTTCCAGGAGTCTGAGTAAGGCAGAAGCAAACTATGCTCAGATTGAGCGAGAAGCGTTGAGCATTGTGTTTGGAGTTCGTAAGTTTTACCAGTATGTTTTTGGAAGGAAGTTCACATTGTTGACCGATCATCGCCCACTCACTGCAATTTTTGGCCCACACCATGGCATTCCGTCTCTGGCTGCTAGTAGGATGCAAAGATGGGCTTTGTTGTTATCCGCTCACACCAGTGGCGGCTGCTGGTCTTTCAAAGAGGGGAAGCTCTTTTTACTTCTTTTTTTTTTTTTAAACTCGACTGTCAGGTGTGGGGATGGTGAAAAGAGCGAGGACTCGATGCAAAGTTGATGGGCTTTATTTTATTGATAAAAACAAACAAAAAACAAACAAGGGGAATAAATTGGGAGCAAAAAAGGCAGGTAACGAGGGAGGACAGGTGGGGCAAAATAACTAATAATCAGGAAACAAGATGGGAGTCACAATGACCGGAAAGCACATATGGCACAACAAACACATGACAAGCACAAGCCATGTGCTCATACCAAACATGACAAAAACACATGACCAATAAAACAAATTAAAAAGCAATTGTGCTCACCCAAAATGAGACCTGAAGAACGATGAGAACACTCATAAGACACGTGTTCACACAGAACATGACAACATGAAAGCACACAGCTAGTTTAAAACACAAGCTGTGTGCTACACAGCACAAGACAAAACATGACATGAAAGCACGCGGCCGATGTAAACATAAACCATGTGCCACACAATACACAACACACTGAACAGAGCGAACACGACAAGACAGAACGCTAACGTTACGCATGAGTACGACCATAAGGTCATCCTGTGCACTCACAACCGAAAACAAACACGCGGAGAATGCATGTCCGAATCCCAACACAAAAGTGAAACCAAACAGATGTGCCATGATTCAAACACCACGCCCGCACATGTAACAAGACACCTGACATCGACGGAAGAAATGTGGGAATTAGGTTGAACTGTGAAATATCTGATGAAAATTGCAAATACTAAGAAATATGTTACAGTAGTTCGTCTTTCGAGTAAAATACACACAAAATTCGCGACGAGACTGAGCACGAAGTCTTTGAACTAGCTTCCGCGATTTTTTTATTGGGTGAAATCACTGTCAATCAAAAGGAGATGCAATCCTCCAATCATCACGCGGACGCCCGGACGCCAGGCCAGCCCACTTCCCTATTAACCCCAGAGACGCCCGGCGTCCGTGGGCGGGACATAATCGCAGCATTTATCCAATGACCGTCTAGTTTAACAGCACTGAAAAAAACTGTTCAAAGCAGCCCTATTGAAGTCAATGGACGCCGAGCTTCAACGGGGAAATGCCATAGGAAAACGCATGCACTGTGACGCGCTACAGGAGGCGCTGCATGAGAAGGAGATCAAGTCAGCCGACCTGCTATTTGTTGCTTATTCTGAACGAACTCGTCTTCGAGATTACCGTGTTCTAACGCATTTTTACTCATTAAAATGTTAACATAATAGTACACATTTGATCATTATTTGTTTGACATTATAGGGGAAGCTGAGCTTCCCTTGCAGTCTTAAAGAAATCTCCACTGGGTCACACCTATGACATCAAGTATCGGAAGGCGGAATTGCATGGAAATGTGGATGGTCTGTCTAGATTGCCTCTCGCTGACAGAATGAAGGAGGCACAAGTTGCAGAAATTTTCTACTTCAGCCAGGTGGAAAGGGCCCCAGTAACAGCTGTACAAGTCCGTAAGAGCACACGCAATGACCCTGTTCTGTCGAAAGTCATGGACATCGCAATGACAGGAAAAGGTGAGACCGATGACCTGGAGTTTAAACCGTATGTCTCTCGACGCCATGAACTTTCAGTGCAGTCAGGATGTTTGCTGTGGGGTAGGAGAGTGATCATTCCCTCTGCTCTGCGCAAGCAAGTGCTAAAACAGCTGCATGTGGGACACTGTGGAATGGTTCGAATGAAAGAAATTGCCAGGAGTTACTTCTGGTGGCCAGGAGTAGATGGCCAAATTGAGGAAAAGGCAAGAACATGTACGTCATGCCAGCGCATACGCAATGTACCCCAACTGGCTCCGCTGCACCCATGGGAATATCCAGAGAAACCATGGCAGCGCATTCATGTTGATTTTGCAGGCCCAGTGGAGGACAAAATGCTGCTGGTGGTCGTGGATGCACACAGTAAGTGGCCGGAGGTGGCTATCATGAAATCTACATCAGCTGAAAAGACAATTGAGAAACTGGGAGAAATTTTCAGTAGATTTGGACCTCCGGTGCAGCTCGTCTCAGATAATGGCCCTCAATTTACATCTCACGAGATGGGCACATTCCTACAAGCAAATGGGGTGCAGCATATCACATCATCACCTTACCATCCGGCAACAAATGGTTTAGCAGAAAGGTTTGTCCAAACCTTGAAACATGCTTTGAAAGCTTCACTCGGACAGGGAACATTCCATCAACGGCTGCATAGCTTTTTGTTGTGCTATCGCAGTACTCCGCACGCAACCACTAAAGTGTCACCAGCGTCTCTGTTGTTCAATAGAGAGCTCAGGACAAGCTTGGAGCTGCTCAAACCAGCAACACTCAAAGAAACTGTCTTAAGACAACAGAGGAATCAGGTACAGCGACGGAATCTGCGAGCCAAGGACAGAACCTTCTCGATAGGCTCACCAGTGCTGGCACGGAACTATGGCGGTGGTCCGAAGTGGGTTCCAGCTACGGTGGAGGCCCAGACAGGTCCAGTTTCATATAAAGTCAAAACTGCTGGAGATTTGTCTTGGAGGAGACACAGTGATCAGTTGCTCAAGGGAGCAAACGCAGTTCCAAATGTTTCCGAAGTTACGGATGTCACTGACCAAATTAGTAACAGTACGTCAGCTCCTGAAGTACTAACCACTGAGCCTACCAAGACCGCAAATTGTCCATCAGTAAAGGAACCGGCATCACCTGTTGTATCGGCAGAAAGTGGGAGCCAAACAGGGCTCCGATACCCAGTTAGGGAGCGACACCCGCCCCAGCGGTTCTTGGATTATTCTTAGTTGGAAGCTACCCTTATTGCTCGGGGCAGAATAATCCCCTTAGGGTCAGCTAGGGTTTGAGGTAGTCTACCCTCACTCCCAGGGAATTAGTTGTATATAAGAAACAACAAAGTTGAATGTTATATATATATATAAAAAAAAGAAGAGTCCTAAGAGAGTTGAATTTCAAAATTTCTGACTACTGATATTACAGTTTAATTTGTAATCTTGTGTTAGACCTCAAAGAGTAAGAGGGGAGGAGATGTTGTATATTGTGCAATGCTTTATGTGACTACATTTCCCATGATGCACGGTGTACTTATGTTCCGGATGTTCCGGTGTTATGTGCAATGACGTTAAGAAGACGAAGTAAATAGAGCAGTCCCGCTAAATTGTGTGTGTGTCATATTTGCCTACATCTC
This sequence comes from Pimephales promelas, assembly GCF_988280905.1. Classification (NCBI taxonomy): domain Eukaryota; kingdom Metazoa; phylum Chordata; class Actinopteri; order Cypriniformes; family Leuciscidae; genus Pimephales; species Pimephales promelas. Next base: position 39,882,472 of record NC_142775.1, on the reverse strand, counting down.
CGCACACTATTTGAAAATACAATAGTCTTCTATAACTTACGTTAGTATGACTGAAATTAGTTTTTGTGATGATTAAATTGGTTGCAAGAATAGTAAAGTTTCAGTGGTTGATGTTAATATAATCTTGTTTAAAGTAAAAATAACTACAGTAATCAATAGGGGTGTCGATAACAATACATCTTGTCACAATATATCGCAATACAAAAAAAGTGAATAGTGACGATATGTATTGCGTTTAGTTCACCCAAAATAAAATTTACCACGTGAGAAAAAAAAAAATCACGTTTACATAGTTATAGTGTCAGTACTACATTAAGCTACTGTTGAATATAATGATGCGCTGAGGCAATATTTGTGTCCTGATAATGCCAAATGTCTGAGGTTACCAGTAAAACAAGGCCTACATAATTTTAATTACATCTAGTCAGAGTGAAATCATATTCGTCTAAAATAATTGTGTATTTTCAGCTTCAGAATCATGAATATTGTTATCCTGGTCTCTCTATCGTCCTGTGCTTTGGGTTTCAGCACAAAGAGTATTCATTTACACAATACACACACAACGTAATATACAATTTAGCATTTTAATCTTTAATATTTTACCATCTCTTGGAGTTTCGCAAGTTCAGGATCGTGAAATGTATTGAATCGTGACCTGAGGGATCGTTACACCCCTAATAGTCATTTAAAGTGGATAAAAAAAAAAGAACTGGTATTGTTCAAAATTCATGTATAACTTTAATGGAAGGTTGTTATGGGTAGTAGTCATGACTGAATGGTCATGAGCAGATGTAGCACTCAGGAGAAGTTAGATGAGTTTGCATAGATGGGGTTTTTATTTATCCATAATTAAGGCCAATGAAAAGCAAGAAAAAAAATACTTTTAAATAAACAAAGTAAATTGACATGAGAGTCAAAATAAATACATAAAAGAAAAGAAAAAAAAAACACTTTTACACCAGTTCAAACATTGACCTTAACACAAGTCAATATAATAGAGCAAGGACAGACTTATGTCCTTTCACCCCAAGCTCTCCTAACAGAATGAAAATACTAGCCTTTATAGACCTGAGTTCACCCATGGAATTGGAACATACCAACACATGATTATGATACAGGGGTGACTCAGATGACAACAGCATAAATGCTTAAAAACGGCATGAAATACAACCTCTATAAAACTAGAAAATTACAGAATGTTACTTCTACAGCTTCAGCTGACAATTGGCAAGCAAAAAGTCACATTAACAGCTACGAATTAATTAAACTCAAACTCCGGGTCATTTTTCTCTTGACCCGGAAGTCAGCGTCATTTAAACCCCACAATAGCGGCACATTTTCCTTTACTCAAACAAACCAGAGACGCGAGTACAACAAAGATGGTATGTGAGCACAATGTTTCTCTTAAACTAAATAAACAGATACCTATTGAAAACATGTATTGTGTGATTATTGTAACTGCATATAACTGTGATTTAAATGACATACTTTTCTTGAAAACAGGAAGATATGTATTGATAGAAGTAGCTATAGCATTTAAATCACCGCAGTATTAGCTGTTAAAGATGTGCACACCAAAAGCTACGGGATATATGAGTTTTTGTTATGAAAGGCTAGATTAACCGCAAATTTATGACAGTATAAAGATGAACAAAAAACCTTAACGTGCTAGACAAACATACGGATCACATTTACACACAGTCTTTGTGTACAAGAATAGGCAGCGTATCGCTGCCGTGACGATAGCTATGCGCCCCGTCACAAAGGTTTTGTTGATTTACCGTGTATATCATGATATATATTGCTATCTTTTAAACCCAATTTAAAAATAATTATAAACAAAAAATACTTAACCCTTATGCTGCATTAGGGACATTTTTGGTCTTTTGCAGTTTAATTTCTTTGACCATTTTGGCTGTTTTAATGCAAATGGTATGAAATTTGACAAAAGTGTGATTTTTTGGATACATGTAAAAAATGTGATCCCATTTTGCAAAATATGTATAACACACACTGTGTAGATCAAATAGTAACACTCAGCACCATAAAGACCAAAAATGGCCTATTGAAACCCATTAAAACGTTGTTTAAATCTGAGGCTGTCAGTAATACATGAAACATGATTTTTGCTCAAACATCCTTTCATTTTGAAGCAAAAGCATTATATTTGCATTAAATAGTGTATTCCACCAGATGACGTCACTACATATTTATTCCCTATGGGTGGAAATGCACCTTATTTTAGGCAATAGGCAATGTTCAATAGGTGGCCATTTTTGGTCTCTAACGCGCTGTCTAACGCGATGGTTTCGCAAACAAAACTGGTAATTAAAGGGTTAAAATCCTGAAATTGAATACATTTTTGGTAGTTATGATGAGGACTTATGCTGATTAAAAGATTTAACTTGGTAAAAGTGGAAAATAATAATAATATATAATATTTTAGGCAATGTTTAATATGTGGCCATTTTTGGTCCTTAATGCACTCAACAGTGTTAAAAATCTAATGCAGCACAAGGGTTAAAGTCTATAAAGAAGAATGTGAAAACTAATAGAATTATTACAATAATTATGCTTTCGTTGCTATTTTGGTTGTTGGATCTGTCATTATTTTATCTTTGTTGGTTTTGTTTATTTAGTATCATGTAAGCAGAATTAGTATTAATAGATAATAATAATAATAGACAAAGAGAGAAAAATGTGTTATAATTGAAGGTAGATTATATTTGATTTGGGCTTGTCGTATGTATGTGAATATGCATGTATAGTATATATATATATATATATATATATATATATATATATATATATATATATATATTTTCCTTTAAGTTTTCTGTTGTTTGTCATTGTCATTTGTTGGTGAGGTCATCTAATTAGTGAATCTTGTTTATAAGGAGCTTATAAGATGTTTTTCTTCATCCTACTCTTGTTCTTTTTTGTCATGGAATGTACTTTGTTTTGGTTGGATTTGTTAAATTGTTCTTGTGGTATTTCGTGTTGCATTACCATGAAAAGAGAATAGAAAAATAAATGAAATGAAATGAAATGAAATCATGACTCCTATTGGACATTTTTACCCACCCTAGTTGCAATAGATTCTGGAGGTTTCCAGATAATTCTGACGTTGTCCAGACCTTTCAGGTTAGAAACATCTTGCACAATGACATTTGCTTATGTGGACTTGCAGTTTATTGCATTTATGGATTTTGAGCGGTCAAAGCGCTATCGATTATGGTGTTTCATGGTGTGTGAGGGAATGCAGGTGACATGAAGCGCTCGTTTACGAGATGATTGATGATTGGGTGAATCTGTGCGTCCCTTTGACCGTCCTAAATGTGCCCTCAGCGAGGTCAAACACGTGTTGCCTCGCTAAAAATAGAGGCGCACGCTCTCGCTCTGTCTTTAAACACGTGTACAGACGCTCACACCCAACGTTTGATATTTTGTTAGATTAATGCCAAATCATTCTTCAAATCTGTTTGAAACCCTTCCCTCATCAAAATAACAAGCTTGAATCACAGATGGTGGAGAATTAAAACCTTGAAGTCTTTGCATGAGTCTGTTAATTGATGTTTGCAGTGTTTAAATGGTTTATGAGAGCGATTTATCCCTGACTGAAGACGTATGGCCGGGTATCGAGTTTGATAATTATTAGTCATCCCCAGTCAGGTGAAACATACAAAATCAATTCATTTATTAATTGCAACACCACCCATGTGATCTATCTACATTCTGAAATGTCCATGCGGGTTGGTATATGTAGGACTGACTAAACGACCCCTCATAATTCGCATTGCAGAACACAAAGCAGCAATATGCAATTGAGAGGCATTATGTAGAAGTTAATCATAGCTCAAATGCGTCCTTAATTTTGGGGTGTAGAGAAAATGTTACTCTCTCAACGAGGAGGTGATGTAGTGAAGTCCCTATAGGCGCTCTGGATCTTCACTCACAGTAGACCCTCACGGCCTGCATGAGGAACTGGACCTCTCATGGTTTTTTTTTATACTAGTGTACTTGTGTTTGTTTATCCCTAAAACTGTATTCTGGACAAATGTGGGCAAAATAGTTTTGATTTATTTTTAAAAAATACTTCTGAGCGATACAAGACTTGGCTACTTTTCCTAAGTTTGCCTCCTGAACACACACAAATTTTTTTTTGACTCAATTCTACAATGTTAAGTGGGTGAAAAAAACTACTTAATCTTGTATTTGGGTCAAAAATGGGCACCTATAGAAATGAAATGAAATGAATGGGAAAAACTGTAATTAGAGCATTCTAAAATAAGCCAAAATAACAGCAAAGTCACTTCATCTTTAGGTTTTAGCTCTAAGAACTTATTGGAATGATATTTTAATGTAGTTAAAAAAAAAAACAACAACATAAAAATAAGCATAATTTACATTGAAAATATGGTACTTTTTAAAGTAAATGAATTCCAAAATACTCCCAAAATTAAAAAAAACACCAGAAATGGATAGACAAAACTTTATCGAAGACAGTGATATAACATTTATAATAAATAAAAATTAGGATCACACCTAAGTCCTCTGTGCCCACATTTGTCCATATATATATATATTTTGTCTAGATCTTTTTGATTCCTTAAAGGAGTAGTTCACTTTTATAATACTTTTGCTGATAATTTACTCACCCCCATGTCAGTGGCGTAGCCACGAGGGGGCCTGGGTGGGCCTAGGCCCCCTCATTTACATGTCCGGTCCCCTCAGATTTCTGATTGCTTAAAAAAAAAAAAAAGTTGTTTTATTAGGATTGATAGATTGACCAATCAAAATGCTGCGCGGTAAAATCCGGCTTATTTTCAAACTTGATTTGTTTATATAATGTGTTGCGCGTAACGTACGCTGTCATCTTCATCTTTGCGTGAGAGTTAATATGCCGTGACAATGGCAGGCGCTCAAACTCAAAGTACAATATTACACTTTTTTTAAAAAGCACGGAAAGATCAACTTGATATATATATAAATAATGTTGCCCCCTCATTTAAAGACGGGACCCCCCAAAAATAAAATTCTGGCTACGCCCCTGCCCCATGTCATCCAAGATGTCCACGTCTTTCTTTCTTCAGTCGAAAAGAAATTAAGGTTTTTGATGAAAACATTCCAGGATTTTTCTCCATATAATGGACTTCAATGGGGACCAAACGGTTCAAGGTCCAAAAGACAGTTTCAGTGCTGCTTCAAAGGGCTTTAAACGATTCCAGATGATGAATAAGGGTCTTCTCTAGTGAAACGAGCAGTCATTTCATTTAATAAATAAATAACAAAGTTTAAGTTTTATAAGCTCAAATGCTCGCCTTGCTCTGTTCTGTGATACGCGTTTGTTCGTGACTCTCCTGTTCATCAAAATGAACAAATCTTTTTTCAAGTCATTTGGTTCATTCAACGAAAGAAATCATAACGAAATGACTCGGAAAAAAGATTTGTTCATTTTGATGAATGAGTTCGAACAGGAGAGTCGCGAACGTGCGTCACAGAACAGAGCAAGGCGAGCATTTGTGCTTATAAAACTTAAACTTTTGTATTTATTTTTTAAATGAGCGATCATTTCGCTTGATAAGACACTAATTCATCGTCTGGAGTCGTTTAAAGCCCTTTGAAGCTGCACTGAAACTCTCTTTTGGACCTTGAACCGTTTGGTTCCCATTGAAGTCCATTATATGGAGAAAAATCCTGGAATGTTTATCAAAATTCGACTGGAGAAAGAAAGACATGGACATCTTGGATGACTTGGGGGTGAGTAAATCATCAGCAAAAGTTTTTTGAAAAGTGAACTACTCCTTTAAATCCGTCTCGAATGTGTTTCAGAGGGCATATACACCCGGCCTTTTCATGATCGTATTGCTATCCCATCAAAGAAAACGCATGAAGTGTCCAGGTGTAACCCAGCTAACAATTTTACGTTCTGGAAATGTTCGTTTTTGGTTCCCAGAACGTTCCCTATTGGTTTTCTGAACGTAAATAGAACGTTCCCTTATCGTTAGAGGAAACTTTATGGAAACGCTCCCTTTAAGTTATAAAAATAGTACCTAAAAATAGCCTACAGAGAACATACTTGTTTGGTTCCCAAAAAATAACCATATGGGAATGTTCTGTGTTGGGAAACAGCCCCTTAGACTCTGAAATTAACTTATTAACAGCTTCAGTAAAGCATTATTAGACGTTAAACCCTCAACTTTGTTTTTTGTTTTTTGCTGTTTTATGAAGAAATAACGTGTCCGTTTCTCTTTCCTGAAGGATCTGGGTGGCATGAGCCCACCTCAGAGGAACTGGAAGGGGATAGCGATCGCTCTGCTGGTCATTCTGGTGGTGTGTTCTCTCATCACCATGTCTGTGATCCTCCTCACTCCAGGTACAGCAAACCCCTAATGATGAAGTTAACCTTCATCATCATCATCATCTTTCATTGGAGTGCTCCATTTACATCTGGAATCTCGAAACGTTTGGTACACTTTATTTTGAGTTTTTAGGATCTCTCAATATTACACACACACATATGTTTTTACAACACACTCTGACATTCAAACCAACACACACACAAATATCGTTGCATGTATCCAATTCCCTCTACACTGTAAAAAAAATATTTTCAAGATTTGTTACCACAACATTTTTTCTTTTGTCAAATCAACTTAAATAATTTATTTGCACAATCATTTTTAGCCTGTAGAAATGATTTTAAAAGCCTGTTAATTTATGTTAGGGCTGTCAAACGATTGCATCCAAAATAAAAGTTTGTGTTCACATAATATATGTGTGTGTAGTGTGTATAATTATTTTGTATATATAAATACCCACACATATGCATGTATATATTTAAGAAAAATGTGTTATTAATATATAAAATATTTATATTTATGTATATTATTAATTATGTATAAATATATATAAAGTATATACATGCAAATATTTCTTAAATGTGTATGTGTGTGTGTTTATATATACAAAATAATTATACACACTACACACACATATATTATGTAAACACAAACTTTTATTTTGGATCGTTTCCCAGCCCTATTCTTTTGTCAAATCAACTTAAATAATTTATTTAGTTGCGATAACTTATTATTTTGAGTGTCTGATGATTAAATTA
>NC_142775.1:35740352-35827852 GCF_988280905.1 Pimephales promelas | reverse complement strand
AGTTACATTTGCTTGGAAGTGATAATTATTGTCACCAAGCCAGGTGTAATGGCGTGGAATTCTGTTGCTAAACACAGGACACTCGTGCACAAACTGCAGCAGCTCATTCTGCCAAAGCTTGTTTCACAAGCATTGCATCCACAGGAATTTCAAAAACTGCATTTTAATAAGGCTTTTAGTAAAAGGCATTTTACAGGATCCAAAAAATGGCATGAAAATTATATATTTATATAATAAAATATAATATTGTTACATATATGTGTATTATATATATATATATATATATATATATATATGAAGAGTTTAGATGCAAAAGCCTCTAAATGCCATTTGAAATTTTCTTCTTTAATGATGATTTTTATCAAACTTGTATATTTAAGTTCAGTAATTCACTTAAATAACAATTGATAGGTGATTATCATTGCCATTTAAGTGAAATTACTGAACTTAAATATGCAAGTTTTATAAAAATCATCATTAAAGAAGAAAATTTCAAATGGCATTTAGAGGCTTTTGCATCTGAACTCTTCATATATATATGTATTATATGATACACTATTTATAAAAACATTATGTATGTAACAGTAAGTAAGCCTGGAATTGCTGACGACTTGTTTCAGGAAGTTCAGAATCGATTCTTTCTTTTAGGAGACAATAACTCATTTATCGTGCACTTTAACCTTCGTAAAATTCATATGAATTGAGTGGTTTAGTCAAAACTTTTCATATATGATGAACAGGCTTTTTATTCACATTAGCGTAGCTGTCTGGAGGGACAGAAAGCTCTTAGATTTCATCAAAAATATCTTCATTTGTGTTCTGAAGATGAACGGAAGACTTACAGGTTTGGAACGACATGATTGTGAGTGTTAATGACGGCATTTTCATAGAAGGTAATATTTGAAAAAGCATAAAAGGTGCACTTTGTTAGTTCACTTTTTACAAAAACTTTTGCTGATAATTTACTCACCCCCATGTCTTCCAAGATGTCCACGTCTTTCTTTCTTCAGTCGAAAAGAAATTAAGGTTTTTGATAAAAACATGCAGGATTTTTCTCCATGGACTATACTGGGAACCAAACAGTTCAAGGTCCAAATGAGTTTCAGTGCAAACTGCAAACGGTTCAAGGGGCTTTAAACGATTCCAGACGATGAATAAGGCTCTTTATAGCAAAACGATCGCTCAAAACTTTAAGTTTAGCACAAATGATAAAAAGTGCTTGCCTTGCTCTGTTCTGTGATGCACATTCGTGACTCTCCTGTTCGAACTCGTTCATCAAAATGATCAAATCTTTTTTCAAGTCATTTGGTTCATTCTACGAACGAAATGAACGAATTGACTCGAAAAAAGATTTGTTCATTTTGATGAATGAGTTCGAACAGGAGAGTCACGAATGTACGTCACAGAGCAAGGCAAGCATTTGTGCTTATAAAACTTAAACTTTTTTATTTATTTTTTAACTGACCTATCGTTTCGCTAGATAAGATCCTTATTCATCCCTTTGAAGCTGCACTGAAACTCATGACCTTGAACGTTTGGTTCCCAGTGAAGTCCATTATATGCAGAAAAATCCTGGAATGTTTTTATCAAAAACCTTAATTTCTTTTCGACTGAAGAAAGAATGACATGGACATCTTGGATGACATGGGGGTGAGTAAATTATCAGCAAAAGTTTTTAAAAGTGAACTAATCCTTTATTGTAGTAGTTAAAGTAACTCAATTAGTTAAATTAGTTTTTAATATGATTAATTGAATATCAATAGTCTCAAAATTATGACATTTTTGTGTGATTTTTGAATACTGAATGCATGCAGGGAGATCAAAGTGCACTGTATTTGTGAAAAGCACCAAAGAGGTATGCACAAGAGGTACAGTAAGGGATACCTATGATTTATAAAATGTTGGTTCACAATTTAAATAATTATATTAGCGTCTACAACAACGCATAATATCCCTCTGTTTATGCAGCCCATTCTCACCCCCAAGGCGTCACTTAACTGACGCCTTGGGAAGCATTTGGACATGCTTCAATATCTGACGCTTTAGGCGCCCTTTAGCGTCAGTTAGATGACGCCCTAGGATCGCGTGTACCCTACCCCCACCCCACACCTAAACCTAACCGCGTCCTCTAACTGACGCTTTCCTTTAGCGTCAGTTAGATGACGCCGTAGGATCGCGTCATGTAAGTGACGCTAAAGGGCGCCTAAAACGTCAAATATTGAAGCATGGTCAAAGGTGACGCCTTGGGGTGAGAATGCGTTGGTTTATGATAACTCTGCAGTTTTGTGGTCTTCCCCTTTAAACTCTTTAAAGAAGGGTGAATTCTGATTTGCTGTCAATGTTTTTATCATTCATCAGCTGAAAAAAATCGTTCTGAAAGTGATTCAAATGTTATCGTTCCTCTATCGTTATATTTGTGGTGTCTGCTTTTATATTTAGAACGATTTTTGGAACTATATCTTTATCGTTATAGTTATCGTCCTTGGTGTGAATGGACAGTTACTTAGGTCAGGTGCAGCCAGATGTGGTCACTTTAAACTCGTATTGAATTCAAAAGAGTCATGTAAAGATTCCTCAAAAACTTTTGTGTAACATTGGAAAGAGAAGCATGCATACGGGAGGATAAGGACACAATAAAGGCACATTTGATGTACAATACAGGGCAATCTAAAAGATCAGTGGATCTCTGTACTGAATGAAACTCTATAGTCCTCTGAGTATTAGATGGGGGAACCTGAGAAACAGCGGTCACCACAACATCACTTTACATTCACATGAGGGTCAAGCTCCATCAGGCACGTCCAGCTAAGAATAGATGTGTGTGTGTGTGTGTGAGAGAGATTTTACCAAATGTGTATATTGCATATATCAAATGTTTTGACCAAAGACCTATTAAAGGTATTATAGCTACAACTTTAATTATTTTTTCATCAAAAGATAGTAAAATGAACAGTTAAAGTAGTAGGTGTATTTAAGCAACATGAAAAATGTGAAAACCATCCAAGACAATACATAGAATTATTTAATTGGCTTTCATAATCTGCATTAGTATCTTGCTATATACACGTGCATTAACTATTTTTTAAGATTTGGTTCATTTCACGATCTTTTCCGGTCCTCAGCTTCACCAACTGAAGAATTGCTTAATAAACACCTTGGCTATGATTGTAAAGAGTTTTCTCAATTTAAACGTTTTTTTGCAACAGAGCACTGCAGGTTGCAGGTCTGGAACTAATTATTTTTAAAATGACTTAATATTTCCAGGTGTCGCATGGTACTGAAGAAATCTTTTTACATTTTTTTATTGATAAAGGTTATTGTTTTCATGGCCTTCAATATAAACAATGTTTGTAGGGCAGTATCGGATCAGGATATGAAATAACATTTGTTAAATTCGCCATTTAGCTAAAATAAATAAATAAATAAATAAAATTGTGACTATTAGCTATTGTCCAACTCTATCATGCTGAATTTGCCATTTTTACCTGATCACTCTTAAATTATCACGTTTTTTTTTTTAGCACCAGCATATTGGACAAATTATTGTATAACCTTTAAAAAGTCTAAAAAGTCTTTCAAATGTTGAAAATATTAGCCTATATTAAATAATTTTCCATTTTTTATACATCTGATCTGTTGAAATCTGTAACGATCACGATAGGCTACAATAACAAAAGAACTAAATTTCTTATCTCAAATAGCTATGTGTTCATCAAACGAATCGTTATTGGAACTGCACTGTAAGGAATCGGTCAATAATTCTCATCCCATGTGAGAAACATGAAGACGCGGGCTCGACTGCCTGTGAGCGCCCGCCTCTGGAGGACATGCGCCGGGGACTCGACACACACGTGATCCGCTCGACACAATCCAGTATGGCGGAACCCGTCAGTGAGTGGATCCGTCGTTGGCGCGCTCTCCAACGGGAATAAAGTCCGGAGTGTTGCGTCCGATCGCGGCGGAGCTTCGGAAAGGTGAGAAGCGACGATTCGCATGCGTTACCCTGTGATTTTTTCATTAAATGCAGCGATCATTTTCAGTAAGAGAAAGAAACTTGTGGGCGATCAGATGAAACAATCAAAACAGTGTGTGTGTGTGTGTGTGTGTGTGTGTGTGTGTGTGTGTGTTGAATCGTAACTCGGAGTAGTTGTATCACGTTTCATTTTCTGTGTGTATGCGTTTACTTCATAGCTGCTGGAGAATCATAAAGGCACATTTTTAAAAGTCTGATATTTTAGATTATAAAATTAAGGCATATTACTCAACAATGGCCGTTCCACAAATTGTGTGATCTTTTCTGATTTTGATTTTTTTTTGAAAGGTTTGAACATTTTGTGTCAGAAAACGTTTGAAAGTGTGTGTATATATCTCAGATGGGCTGTATTGTACTCTTATGTTGACTTTATGTTTGCATGTTTTCATAGCAGTGCTTTGGTTTGACAGTTTAGATTTGACATAATGTTGACAGTTGACTGTATGACAGTCGTCAGCTTTTCATTGTCATTCTTTACACATAATTCATGAGGGAGATTTTAGTACCTGGTAGTTTTGTGTACCTTGAATGAGTCAAATCCCCAGTGGTTGATAAAAAAAAAATTAAAATAAAATGCTACATTGTTTTAACTCCTGGTTAAACATTATAGATATACACAGTATCATGTTTCCCGTGGAGTTCCAAGCTATAAACAGCGTGTTCCTTATTGTCAATGGAAGTTCTGACGTCATATGCATAACTGATGATTCTTGTCAGTTATGCATCACTTAAAGGGATAGTTCACCAAAAAAAAAAAAAAAAATGAAAATGAAAATTCTGTCATCATTTACTTACCCTCATGTTATGAGTTTCTTTCTTCTGTTGAACACAAAAGAAGATACTTTAAAAAATGTTGGTCACCAGACAGATTAACCAGGAGATTAAACGTTGCTGGGGTGTATTATTTATGTTAGGTTGAAATTTTTGTTTTTGTGCTTTTAAAACGGTCTTGACGTAAACGACCAAACAGAACATGAGGGCTGACGAGTTCCCTGGGCTTGTTTTGATGTTCTGAGCTGAGTCATGCCGGCTGCGTTGTCCGGTGGTGGTGGTTATATCACGCTGTTGGTCTGGGCTGCTGTCACACGTAGCTGGTGGTTGAAGTTCTAACATGTGGCATCATGCACAGGCATATAAATCCAGGCTTTAATCACAGCCTGTAGGAAACTCGCTCGTCTTTCCACATTTCGGCTCTCAAGGACCGGCGCTCAGACCTTGTAAATTCCAGGCCCCACAGGAAGAAGGTCAAAGCTGCCTTCCGAGAACTTGGCATCAGTGGAGAGTTAATCTAGTTTTGCTTGACCCTAGTTGTGCACTTTTGGAAACCAAAAAAATAATTTGCACATTTTGTGTGGGTTTGTGCTTTTTAAAATATTTTTACTATTTTTTTTTGTTGTTGCCAATTTTCACTCCAAAAATCCATTAAGATTTTCAGTTTTTCATTATTTTCATGGCAATTAAATACCATTGTCCATCTCTCATGTCTAAGTAATATCACTCCATTACTGTAATTCAAAAATAACTAAAAACAAATTTAAAATCATTGTACTGGCTTTATATTTGCTTACTTAAAATGTTACAGTTATGAGAATCTGATGAAAATATCCAGATGCATGATGGTATGAGAATTTATGGTTGGATTTATGAAAATAAAAAGCATAAAACAAATAATGGTTGTAAAAAAATGTATAGATTAAAAAGATTTTTTTTTTAAATTTCTTATTAGTTTGTTTTGATTGTTTGGATTAACTAGTAGAATTCATGCACGTAATGCTAATCCAATTACTCATGAGTAAACTAGATCCATATACCCTACTGTTTAAAAGCTTTCGTTTTTCAAGGATCATTAAATTCATAAAAAGTGACAGTTAAGCCTTTTTACAATGTTATAAAAATAATTCTATTTAAAAAAATGCTGATTTTTGAACAGTCAAACGAATCCTGATAAAAACGAATCACTGTTTCCACTAAATATTAAGCAGCTCAACTGTTGATAATAATAAGAAATGTTTCTTGAACATATTAGAGTGATCATGTGACATTCAAGACTGATGCTTTGCTTTGTCATCACAGGTTCAAAACTGATATATTTCTAAATATTACCACTTATTTTACCGATCAAAAAATGCAAGCTTGTTGAGGAGACAAACTCCAAACTTGAATGTTTTTTTCATAATTTGCCATTAAGTTCGCATCTCTTCTCATGTGCTAACAGTTTAACTGTGAGCTTGCCATAATGATTGACATTCTCCTCAACTCGTAGAGACTCGTCTATGGTTGAATAATTATTGATCTCATACAGCACCTCTCAATGAAAGCTAAAGTGAATAAGTTTCTCCCCTTGAAACGCATTGTCAGTGGACGCACAGGCATCATTTATCCTGTGCTTCTCTCTCCACAGATCCAATCTGTGTGGCTTGGCGAAGTAGGATTCTGAAAAACGACAGCGCTTAGTGAATGTGACTAAATGGCAATGTTTAGGCCCACGCTTTATATAGTCTCAAATAACAATTTAAATCAGTTTGAGACCCTCGCTAATCAATTCTACTCCTTAGGGTACGTAATTAACAGTGCTGGATGACTCATGGAGATTGGCAGATTGCACCGTTAGCCGCATCTGTGACTGAAGAGAAAAGAGAGCGAGAGTTTGGTTCCTAGGGAAAGTGTTAACGGAGACGGGGCGTAACTGTAGGTGGGAAATGCGGCTGGACAGATGACAAGTGTGACTGGCGATCCGTGGAAAGGTTGTCCCCTAACTGGAAAATTGGATGTTTGTCACAAGCAGTGTTATTTAGAGGATTGTCTTAATGCCCCTGAGGGCTTGTGTTGTCTGCTAAGTCTCTGGATACTTGTAGGATGCTGCTTCTTCCTAAAAACAACGTTTTGTCATTATATTCATACTCGAGTATGAATTATATTATTATATTATTATATATTATATTCATACTCGACTAATATTCATATTATGAGAGATTGCACAGAATGTGCAAGCTGCTCTTTTCCATACAGTGAAAATGAATGATGAGTGAATCAACATTTGAATGAATATTGGCTTAAATCCAGTCCATTCCTCATATAATGCTTCCATGTGACTCCATGAGACTGGAATACATTCCAAGAGTCATATGGATTGCTATTTTTCTTCTGTTATAGTGCTATTTTGTCCTTTGTTTCACTTTCATCTTAAAGAAACGTTTAACTCGCACGCCTCGGAACTTAGTCTGCACGACTTATTGAATAAAATCAGAATTGCGATCTTGCTTTGTGTGATTATCAAATAGCAAAGGCTCTGATTTAATGAAATATAGCGTGGAGCTGTGTTCTTTAAACCCAACAGCTCATGATCCAGTGTTTTCAGCGTTTTTTTCATTTTATTTTAATATCTTTAACTAGTTAAAATATTATTATAATAGTAATATTGCTATAATTCACATTTTTGGCCAAATTGTACAATCATGTTAATTGCAATTGCAATTTTAAATTTTCTTAAATAGCCTACTTTTTGATGTTGTTAGGTTTAGGTAATTAGGTAAAATTAAGTAATTTCATCATATATTAATTTTGTTTAGTAATAAAAAGTAATTTTATTAGTAATAATGGTATTATTATTATAGTTATGTTGAATGATATTCTCACATTTTTGCCCAGTACAAACAAGCACAGCAATGGCATTTTAATCACAATCACAATTGAAAAATTTCTTAATCTCTTTTTAGTAATATTTCTTAAATTAAAATTTTGTTTAGTAAAGCAAATATTAATAATAATAACAGCAGTGATAATACTTAGTTATATCATCTCTTATTTTTGGCCAAATTGTTCAAACAAGCACAACAAAGACATTTTAATCGCAATTGCAAATTAAAATTGTCTTAATATAAATGATCTTTTTAGTAATATTTCTAATTTTAATATTTTTTAAGTAAAATATATCATTAATAACAATATTATTATTATTATAATCATATTGCTGTATAATCTCAATGTTTTTTGCCAAAGCAAAGGCATTTTAATTGCATTTGCAATTTTTATATTCCCATCACCCCTCCAAATCATCACATTTTAATTTCATTATACAGAAAAGAACAATAAATAGCCTAGTCGTTGTGCTCCACAGAAGAAACAAATTCATCTAGGTTTGGAACGACACAAGGATGAGTAAATGATGACAGACTTTTCATTTTTGGGTATTAGATTCAATGGTTAGTGTGCTGTCGCCTCAGTGTGGAATCGTTTGGTGTCCGTGTCACTTTTGGATTGTTTAAGCGCCCATTCGCTTTTCCATTGTGCTCTGGGAGAACTTGGCGAGGCTTCACTTGGCAGGGTTCATTTGGCAATCCGCGTTTGTCCGAAACCCAAGATTGCAATAATGAAAAGCTTGTCTGTTTGTGTGATGGGTTTAATGAAAACGAAGTGTTTGTTGGTCAAGGTGGCAACCTCATCGTCACCTGACTGTGACCCTTGCAGTCCTAGCGGAGGACACAACAGGCGAGGGAAAGTGAGTGATGATTGTTTCGCCAAGACAGGCACACAGTCGCAAGGCTCATTTCCTGATCTCTGTTTATCTGGAAACAGTCAGGCCTGTATGAAAATGGAGATGTTGAATTCTTGATACTCATCTGACTATTTAAGGAATAGTTGACCCTAAAATACAAACTCTCTCCGTATTTACTCACACTCATGCTGTTGTTTTCTCCACCCGAGGAATGGATGAGGTGAATTTTTTTTATTTTTTTATCTCATGTATCTTTTCCAACGGTACATACACACTCTAAAAAAATGCTGGATTAAAAACAACCCAAGTTGGTTGAAAATGGACAAACCCAGCAAACGAGTTGTTTTAACTCAGCGGTTGGGTTAAACGTTTGTCCAAGTTGCTGGGTAGTTTTATTTAACTATTGTTCAAAAATTACTGTATTGTTCGCTTAAAATGTTGAAAATGAACATTATTAATAGGTTTTATAGATGAACATTTATTAATAAGTTTGATGGTTAATAATTAAACAATAAACATTTATTTAAATGCTTATTAATAAATGTTCACCTTTTGATTATTAGTGTTACATCTAGTTATTATGTGTCTGATTTTTAATTTCTGGTTCATTTTATGCTAGTAATTTTTAAACAATAGTTGGGTTAAAAAAAACTGTGCAGCATGTTGGGCAAACATTTAAGTTAAAACAACCGAATCACTGAGTTTGTCCATTTTTAACCCAACTTGGGTTGTTTTTAACACAGCATTTTTAGAGTGTAGTGTTCATTGGTGTCATGCTCCAAAATATACATTAATAAACACTTGTTTGAGCACTCATATAGACAATATATGGTCCAATATAGACAAACCCAGCCATTGGGTTAAATTTTTTAATTATATCTTTAACCCGATGGCTGGGTTAAAACAACATAGCATTTTTAGAGTGAGGGATAGTTCACCCAAGAATGAAACTGTCATCATTTACTCACCCTCATTTCATTCCTTTCATGGAACATGGAGATATTTTGATGCCAAATGTCTTGAGTGTGTTTTTCTCCCCCTATGCAGTTTTAAGTCAGTTGGAATTTGGAATCCTAATCATTCTTCAAATACGGATAGATGCGACATGAGTGTGAGTCAATGTTGAACGAATGGGAAATATTTCTTTAAAGAACCACTAATGCGTGATATCATCTCATTCAAGTTGGAAAAATTTTCAAATGTATTCCTATACAAATATATTAGGCCTATATGATTTCATAAGCACTACTACTAAGGTCTTGTTCTCTTGGAGCTTGATGACAGCCAGTTTTGTTTAGTATTATTTTATATAGTTACAGTTTTTTATTTACATTTTGAATTGGCTCTTATTTTTAGGAATTTTATTACTATTTATGTTTCTTTTTTTCCTTTTTTTTAGTTTTAGTTAAATTTAGTTCAATTTGTATGAATTTCCAGTTCCAGTTTGTGCTTCGACTTGAACTTCCGTTAGTTTCCAAAGCAACGTTTCCCATTTTGTTTAGTTTTTCATCTTAAGGCCTGTTTACACCGGGATGAATTTCGTGCACGATATTCGCCGACGTTTAACGCCTCGTGACTAAACAAAGGGCGCCATTGTGAGTGTGCACACCCATAGATATCTATATAAAGTCTAGATATGTCGTCCACGCTGCTGGCCAATGGAGGTCGACGTCTGCACCTGGCGGCCATCTTGTCACAGGCAGCTCTCTCACTCGTAAAATTGTGTTAATGCTACATGTACTATTTAAATGACCATAACTTGCTCAATTTTCTACCGATTTTCAAACGATTTGGTTTGTTATAAACGTCAGAGATGTAGTTATGACACTGCATACTTATGAATAAAAAGTGTATAAATAAATAATCATCCAGATAATTATAGCCACGTTAATAACGTTTGTAAGAAACCAAACCGTTTGTAAATCCGTCAAGATTTCAACGAGATAAGAGTATTTGTGTTCGTGCTGACCACTCATCTTACATCAGCTTGCCTGTGACAAGATGGCCGCCGGTGATGACGATGGAAACTCCGCCTTAACACATCTAGCCTTTATATACATATCTATGTGCACACCGACGTGGAAAACGCCATGCGTAAAAGCGTAATTTTTTTTAAAAAAACCTCAGGTTGTTTTTTTTAGTTTGACGTGCCACGTCAATAAACTATCCTACCAATGAGATTGGTGCTTTTGCTCACGTGTTTGGAGCTTCTGAATTTACACTAAAAAACAACTTGGGGGCGCTCAAACACCAAACGGTCTTGCCGAGCACACGGAGAAGAAGATCTACGCCAAGTAGCGTCGCCGTCTACACTGCCAGGAAGAAATAAGACGAGGAAGATGCAAGGCAAGATGAATGCTGGTCTCGTTGGTGTTAGAACATAAAGAACTATGACAAACGCGACAGCGACTACAAACATCTTCTTGATAAAAGAAAACTGTTATGGAGTGGTATTGCAGAGCAAATGAGCGCCCTCTAATGTCGCTTGGGTGTGAAAACAAAAAATACGGTGAATAACGTGCGGCGATATTTGTCCTGGTGTGTACGGCCCTTTAATATGTTGTTTTATTTTAGCTTACTGGAAAAGCTGCTACTGAATAAGTTCTGTCGTGTTCCTTACGAAAGAAGAAAAGCTTATGAATTTGGAACGCCATGAGGGCAAGTAAATAATGACAGAATTTTTATTTTTCAGCTGAACTAATTCCTTTAATGAACACTTACTGCATCAAATGACTGGTTAAAACATACGCAATCTGTTGCTCACCATCCCATTTTTTTAACATGCCTTGCACTAGTTTACTCTGCCAAAACAAGACGTCAGTGGTTGAGCGAATTCCTTAATGGAGCATTTGGCCATAGTGGCATGAGAGTGGCTTTAATGGCACAGAACACGGTACCACCACGTCAGTCCTGGAAAGAAACGCTGAAAATCACTGGCTGTCTGCTAGTAGATGTGGAGTTCCTTTGCAATACGGTTCCCTCAAAAGCTGTGCAACTTTGTCATTTTAATGGAATGTGACACACAGAGCTTTAGCCGAGGCATTGGGATAAAAGAGTTCCCAAAGACATTGCTTTCTTTGTTGATTCTCAGCTTAGACTAACTCATGTTAAACAGTAAATGTTCACTCTCATCAAAGCAGAGTCATTTAAGCATTCATTAGCTCTTCTAGTGCGGTCGGTGTAATGGCGAACTGATATTATATTCGTCCTCCTGGTGTTTGGTCCTGTAGCGTACATGAGTGAGTATTGTACAAACACAGGCGACGTCCTGTCATATTGGATTGGGTGTCGTTTTCCTGCTGAGCTCTTCTGTTCGGGCCTGTCAGCCCGTGTCAGATCTGCTCTTCTGTGATGGTCACTCTAGACGGCTGACCGGCCCGCCATGTTTGGGTTTGTTTTGTCCCAGACGGGATGATGTAAGACTGAAATGCCGCTGAGAGTTTATGAGTCTCTTTCGTTTCCCTCAGGTTAAACCCGCACCCCCAGACATGAGCAGTCAGGGCCAGTGGACGCTTGACCGACTTTGGCTGATTTTTGTCCCGAAGTGATCTGTTAACATTGGGCCCCGCTTCCTTGACACACTTTTATGTAAAACTAGGCCACCATTCCTATTCCTGTTTATAAAAATGTCTTAATGTGTACGTCTAGTTGTTATGTATTGGAGGGTTCCCAAAATCTCGGAAAACCTAGAATAAGTCTATATATCAGGTTATTAATAACAAATATGAAGTTATTAACCTAAATACCAATATATTGAAATGAAAACATGTAAAAAGTATTTGATAACCCGAAAAAGTAAACTTTTTCTTCTTTCCTTGGCGATTATTATCATTTTCTTATGATTTTTTTCTTTGATACATTTTTAAATACAATTTAAGCTATGGCTGGCTTGACTACCCACCTTCATACTGTAATAACAAGTAATCGACAAGTTAACGATACTGAGACTGTAGAAAGGAGGAGACTGTAATATTTATATTTGTTTTTTTTATATTTATCACTATATATGATGTTTATTAGGGCTCTCAAACGTAAATAAAAATAAAATAAAAATAAAAATTTTTCTACAATATAGTTAATATATAGTAAATACTTGTCATGAGTCTAAAGGTTCATGATAAGACCAACCACAACTGAAATATTAAAATTACGTTACATTTTTTTATTGTTAAATAATATAAATATTAGGGCTGTCAAACGATTAATCGTGATTAATCGCATCCAAAATAAAAGTTTGTGTTTACATAATATATGTGGGTGTACTGTGTATAATTATTTTGTATATATATATAAATACACACATGCATGTATATTTAAGAAAAAAATATTATTTATATATAAAATATTTATATATATAATACAAATTATATATAAATCTATATACAGCATATACATGAAAATGTTTCTTAAATATACAAGCATGTGTGTGTATTTAGATATATAAAATAATTATGCACAGTGCACCCATATATTATGTAAATACAAACTTTTATTTTGGATGCGATTAATCACGATTAATTGTTTGACAGCCCTAATATTTATATTATTTAACAATAAAAAATGTAACGTAATTTTAATATTTCAGTTGTGGTTGGTCTTATCATGCACCTTTAGACTCATGACAAGTATTTACTATATATTAACTATATTGTAGAAAATGTTTTATTTTCTGTATATACTAAAATACTAAAGTACTAAAATATTACAGAAATAATACATTAAAAAAATTCTATTAATATATATAAAAAAAGTATTTTTTTAATTTAACTACTATACTATATATATAGTATTTTTTAAATGTATTTCTGTAATATTTTAGCTGTGGATGTGTTGCATGCATCTTCAGACTATGTCATATTACAAATTCATAATATTGTATTATTATTTGTCTTGACCTGAAATTTCCCAATCATTCCAAAGCCAATATTTTGGTATCGAGCCAAATCTAGTGCACTTTCATACGTCAGAAACCCGTCTTAGACAGAAATGTTTCATTTAAATCCATTGTGTGTGTGCGCGTTATCTTATCATCTATCAGAAGATGTTTTTTTCATCCTGTGTTAGAAGACGCCACTGACACTTGAGAAGAATGACAATGATCTTGTACGTGTCGTGAGCAACATGACTGAAATAACAAACATAGTGTGATGGCCAGCGAGCATGAAAACCAGCCGCTTGAAAAGATCAACACTTACATGCAGTTAACATGTTTTGACAGCTATACGGGGCATTGTCAATTCAAGAGAAAGCCCTTCACTAAAATAGGTCTGAGCTGAGAATAGCAGCGGTACTCCGGGGGGAAACGTCTCCTTCCTTGCGGCTCTTCAAATGCCACTTTGACTTTTATATCAGGGGTTTCCCTCAAGTCAACCCTGCGTCACTGCGGTTCTCACGGTCACGCTGGTCTTGCTGCCGGGGCCATTTGTGGTTTGGGACGAATGTAGTCGGTCAGCGATCTCTGAGCCGTGAGGGAGAAAGTGACTGAGCTGTAGTGTTCAGTTCGGGTCAGGGAGGAAGCTCACTCCATTAAACACTCTCAGGAAAACATTACGCCTCATGTAGACGGACAGAACTGCAAATGATGTTAGAGAAGTGGGTTTCTTTGGCAGCTCTTAAAGGTGAAGTGTGGGTAATTTTTGTGAAACTTCTGTTTTCCACTGTTCAAGCACTGTTCAGTAAAATGGTTCATTCACTGAATTTAAAGGGGCAGTAACTCTTTTAAAATGGTTCTTTTTAATGAACGAAAAATAATTACAGTAGTTGGTCTAAAATAATGCGTTGGTTTGTTATTATGTGTAAAATAAAAAATGGAGTGAGTGGATTTTTACCGCCTGAAAAGGTTCTGTTTTTTATCATATGTTAGGGTGTATTCACACCAGGAAAGTCCGATAGTTCACTTGCTTTGGTTCGGTCCAAATAAATTATTATTATTATTTTTTTTGGTACGGTTCGCTTTCACACTGCTCTTTTTGCAAGTGAACCAAAATTTGTAAACCAAACCACACGTGTGCTTAGGTCGTCCATTCATTGGACAAGGATTCTCAAGGGAAATCAGGAAGTGCAAAAAAGGCTCAGCATGGAGATATTTCCATATATTTCATACTGCAATATTTGTTCTTTTACTAATTTTGTGTTAATTATGTACAAACGCAATATGAAGAAACTAATGAGTATCAATGATACAATGTCATCTATACGAAGTTGTAATTCGGATTTTGAGAAGACGACGAGTGTAACGTTTGAGTGGCTCTATAAACGCGGGGAAATACGACAACTCTCGTCTCTCGTGCATCTTTTCATTCGACCACCTTTTTTTTTATCTCTGGGCAACATCTCAACTTTGCGTTACAAGTGGCACTGCACAGAAGACGGAGAAGGTATAAAGTTTTCATTCATAGAGAGGGGCTATGTTCACTCATTCAAATAATGAGATTCTTATTGTGTACTAACAAGTGCTGTCAATGTTAACGCTTGCGATTAAGTTTGTCCAGTTTAACGTAAATTAACGCATCATCATCCTCGTATTGTAACTATCCTTACATTAATAATAATAATAATTCATTACATTTATATAGAATTTTTCTCGGCACTTTAAGGGGGAAACTCGTCAACCACTACCAAAAGGTGGTGAACTGCAAATGATATTTTTTTTTGCATCTTTGCGCGATTAGACATTCACACACGACGCGCAGAAAGACGTGCAGAAAGACGCGCAATATTCTCTTTCGACGCAGTGCTTTCTTGCAATTGGGTCGGTTCATGTTCACACCGTAAACGAACCGTACCAGAGTTCGTTTGGAACCGTACCGAGACCACCTCTTCAGCTGGGTCTCGGTTCGGTTGTTTGGTCCGCACCCGAGTTCGATTGCTGTATTCACACCTGCCCAAAAGGTCCGGACCAAGGGGGCAAACGAACTAGAGTTCGATTCAATCGAACCAAACAAGGCAGGTGTGAATACACCCTTAATTTAAAAAAAAAATATATTGTATAATATGACTTCTTGTTTATATTTGTTTTGTTTTTTTTGTATTTAGGCCATCCTTAAAAATATTTTGGTTTGCAGTAACAGCAATTTTTTTTAAAAAAAGGGTCGGTAGGTAGGTCTATATTTTTTTTTCCAAGATTCAGTGTAAAAAAAAAAGGTACAATTTTGGAGATGGTGATCGTGAATTTTAAAAAAAAATGCATATTGTGACGTCACTGACTGGGTCTTCAAACTGTGCATCCACCGCTAGGTGTTAATGCAAAATACGACCAGTTACATTTTAGGCTAGTCACAAAATGTATAAAATATCATAGTATGCATATATACATGAGATAAGCAAAAACAAGTACAAACACATGGTCAAACAAAGAATACAATTAAACAAAGATACAAATTAGCCTATATACACAGTGCTTTAATTTCAGGAAGGTCTAAAATTAGCTACTTTTCAGTTAAGTCTGTCGCTCTCTCTGAAAAGAAATTTAATTTAGCTAGTAATCAAATGTAAAATGACACTGCATAGTTTATCATAGTTAGATTAATGCTAATTAAAGTTTAAGTTATTCATTCAAGAGCTGTGAGTGATTTGTATCTGCCTTTTGTTGTTTGATTCGCATTGGCTCAATCGTCACGTTTATTAGACTACTGCCCCTTTAAGACCGAATGCAGAACTCTACTGTAATAGATGACTGATGCACCATCATTTTCTCCCAACTATTTACGTCCAATTAAGACATAAACTGTGTTTAAATGAATCTCAGAGCAGGTCATTTTATATTTTATGTATATTTGATGGTTTAGATGCGCACATGAAGCCCAAAATGAGGCGATAGCCTACTTTTCTTGTCTCGTTTTAGTGCATTTCGGAGCGCGCGTCGTGAACAACGTCTCTTGCGCAGACTTTTGTGCTTTTAGTAGCTCTTTTAATGATTGAACGCGTCCGCAGTTTAGCAACAGTACAGACTGCATTTTACAACAATCACCGATCGTGCTGATTCTGACGGTACGTTTGGGTTTTAGGAAGAAATGACAGCGCAACGCTGTGAAGGGAAGGAAGTTGCGCTAGACAGAATGCGTCTGTAATGGTTTCATCTCAAATGTCTTCTTTTTATAATCTTTGAAAGCGGAAATCTAAAATATAATTAGAATAATATCCCAGATCTAAAGTGTAACCACGTTTTGTCCTCATTGTCACTCATTAAGCAGGGCTGTCGTGCTGTGCGCGCTGTGGCTCCGGGTGAGAGATCGCTCTTCTGGACTGCGAATAGCAAAATTGCATCACAGACAAATTGTTTAATATTTTTATTATAGAAATGGTTGATATTCAGCCCCGTTGCCCTTTTAATACCGGGTACCAAGCGGGAACACTGAAACGAGCGAACGTAAGCCATATAGTGACACGCGTAACGTTAAACCAATGGTGTAGACATAATCTGATGACTATGACGCCACGGGTTTTTATTTAAGAAAGAACGTAGCCTACGTTTGTAGGCTATGTAGACACAAGCAACTTTCACAATACTAACTAAAATATAATAAATATTATTTTATTGAATTTGAATTAGTCGTTTGAAGAGTAAAAAAAAAATCGGTCGGTCTGAACGCAGGTTACAACCGGCAAATCGGTCGGACTAAAAGGAAAAAAATAAAATAAAATTGGGTCGGCCCTAAATTGACAGGGTCGGTCGGGTTACGGCAAGCAAGAATATTTTTAAGGGTGGCCTTATATGATGTTTGTATTTTTGTAAATGAATTTTTGCCATGAAAATAGCTCTGACTGCTGACATGGCATGAAATAAAATAATCTGGATTTTTACCAGTACAGTTTGTGTACATACACAAATATGTTAAATAAACAAAATAAAGAAATTGCATTAAGGAACCTGAATCCTTAAATGGAATCATAATCACAACCAAAATCGTTACATGCATTGATAAAAATATTATAAATAGCTGTTTCTTCAGCTGGACACTTTACATAAAATTCTTTGCACAAATATGTCATTGTGGCTTGAGTCTCCGCCCTCGCTTTTTCACATTTAATCGAGATCCTTACCCACTGTGTCCGTGCACGTCCACTTTCGCTCTTTGTTTATTGCGCTCACGGGCGCCATGTGAGACATGTGATGACAGCAAGTGCAAAAGCCTGCCGGAAGAACTGGAACTAAACTCCCTCCAGTACTGTACATGTAATCCACGCCACCTGGCCCCTGTGAGAAACCATAGTTACTTTCAGAGGAAAACTGGAAAATCAGACGTCCCGTAAAGATTGTGTGTGGTTCTTCGGAGACGTGCTTCTCTAAAACAAAACAGATTTATAGACTAATATGCTTCACTTAATTCTGGGTCCTGTGATGCAACACCTTTTTCTGGTGTGCGCGGAAAAATTCACGTCAGCTTCGGGAGTTGCAAAGATTAAATCACATTTTCTTGGCATGTTTAATTGGGATTGAGTACTTGCAGTGTGGGATTTTTAGAGGGCATTGATGTGTGGTTTGGATTGGTCTCTTTTTAACGCAGGCATGCCCTGTGTGATGTTTCCCTCGTCTCAGCAGGTTTTTCAAATGGGCTTGACAGCGCTATAGTAAAACCTGTGCGTATCCCAATTACTCATGTGCTGTAGTAGGATACATTTTCAGAATTTATGATGAGATTTGTTGGCATGAATCTTATGCTTAATTGTTTTATTATGGGTTAAAGGATTAGTTCACTTTTGACAAAACTTTTGCTGATAATTTACTCACCCCCATGTCATCCAAGATGTCCATGTCTTTCTTTCCTCAGTCGAAAAGAAATTTAGGTTTTTGATGAAAACATTCCAGGATTTTTCTCCATATAATGGACTTCAATGGGAACCGGATGGTTCAAGTATCAAAAGACGGTTAATAGCTGTTTCAGATGCAGCTTCAAATGTCTTTAAACGACACCAGACGATGAATAAGGGTCTTGTCATGCGAAACGATCGGTTATTTCAAAACTTATTCCAAAAATGTAACTTTTCTAAGGACAAATGCTAGCCTTGCTATATTCTCTGAGGCGCGTTTGTAACGTCACGTAATACGTAATTACGTTCAAAAGGTCACGGGCGACGTAGCCGGAAGTACAGAATCAAAATCGTCCGACATCGTTGTTTTTCCTTTTAATTCCTTTTTTTGTAAACGGTGTTTGAGCTAGTTTGCATGTTTAACCTATGCGTTCAACTTGTAAACACTGACTCTGTACTTTCGGTTACATCGCCCGTGACCTTTTGAACGTAATTACGTAATACGTGACGTTGCAAACGCTCCTCATAGAATAGAGCAAGGCTAGCATTTGTCCTTAGAAAAGTTACATTTTTGGAATAAGTTTTGAAATAACCGATCGTTTCGCATGATAAGACCCTTATTCATCGTCTGATATCGTTTAAAGACATTTGAAGCTGCATCTGAAACTGTTATTAACTGTCTTTTGGACCTTGAACCATCCGGTTCCCATTGAAGTCCATTATATGGAGAAAAATCCTGGAATGTTTTCATCAAAAACCTAAATTTCTTTTCGACTGAGGAAAGAAAGACGTGGACATCTTGGATGACATGGGGGTGAGAAAATTATCAGCAAAAGTTTTTTCAAAAGTGAACTAATCCTTTAAGTCACTATCAACTTAAAATGTTATTATTAATTTACAAACTAAAAATTTGTAATGTACGTTCTTGGTCCGATTTCTCCAGTGCATGTTATTCTAAAGGGAATATTGTTTGTCTTTATAATCTTTAATAAGGACATTTTCCCATCGGTTAATCAACGTTTGACAACTCTGGTAATGTCGGTATCATTATGAATGCCAGTGCGGCCCTGCACATTTTCCTTTTACATTTTTTCCAAACCCTAACATTTAAGGTTTGTTGAACACATTCATATTTCTTAGATCTGTGCATCGATTTAGGTGCATCTCTTTTTAATAGGGCTAAAAATATAAAGGCTATATATATTTTTTACTCGCAATCAGTTGCATTGATACTATACTTATATTGATACTTTTTATATTTATGTGTGCATATCCTAAAGTTCACTTTATGTAGAATCATCACTATTGCATTCTGGTTCAAAAAGGGATTACTATAGGGCTGTGAAACGATTAATCGCGATTAATCGCATTAAAAAAAATGTTTGTACATAATATATGTGTGTGTGTTGTGTATCATTATTTTGTATATATAAATACACACACATCCATGTATTTAAGAAATATTTACATGTATATACTTTATTTATATATATATATATATATATATATATATATATACACACAAAATTAATATTATACATAAATATAAATATTTGATGCATTAATAACGCATTTTTCTTAAATATATACATGTATATGTGTGTATTTATATATAGAATATAATTATTCACACTACACACACATATATTATGTAAACACAAACTTTTATTTTGGATGCGATTAATCACGATTAATCGTTTCACAGCCCTAGATTACTATTAGTAACGGGTTCTTTGAGTTAATCTGTTAAAAAGACTCATGAATCAGTCTTGAACTCACTAACACGGTGGATACTCTCTGAAAAGGTGCTACATTTGAAATTCAACTTACTTCACGGCTATTAAAAAAAAATTATGAATTTGGGTAGTATGTATGAAATTCATCTGACATCTGCCATGTTGTCATTATCACGTGACCTACCAGGGTCAGTTGTGTCACTTCACCTCAATTCATAAATCCTCTCCCGTGGCCTCATGGGATAGTAAAGTGTCCATTGAATGTGCACTTCAGAATCTCGCCAGAAGAAGTAGGTCATCCGGGTATACCCTGCTGTTTTAGTAATTTAGTTACCGTTTTTGTCCTACTGTAAAAGGATATACTTCTCTCTCTACGTACTGTTTTTCGCGTACTATTTAATAGGGAAGAATTCGATTTTGGACGCCGCTACAGATTCTAAGCAGTTTCTTATAAATAAGTCATTATATTTATCAATGTGACCCAGAAAAGGTTGCTGCATTGTGTACATAAGGCATTTGTATTTTATTTGTACTATCGTTGTGACCTATTGATGGGGTTTTCTTTCTCTAAACTCCCAAAAGAACTGTTTTTAATCGTTAAGCTCCTGAAATCAGAAATTCCCTCAGATTCTCATCCCTATTAGCCTTACCGAGCCCTACTTGCCAGAAACATAGTGTTCGGGTAAGCCTACCCTCACAGACTATTTTCCTTTACTCTAGGCCTCATTCCTCTTGGAACAGCTGATGTTTATGGTTGCATAACATGGCTAAGCTGTGAAGTCCTGCTGTGTGCTAGACTGCTCCAGATACTATTGTTATGCTGACAGACAGGTTCCTTTGTTCCAGGTGGACATAAGGAGAAATGTACACGCTCTTATTGTGGGGCGAGCTGCGTTATGTCTGCTTGACGTGATTGTTATTGTCAGTTCTGTTAAGCTTTGTGACAGCAAATATGGAAGGCTGGGAGGGATTGTGTCAGTGTGGCAGATTGGTAAAGGGTGGTTTACACCACCCCACCGCGTGTCAAAATGTGTCACGGCGTCCTTCTGCTCTGGCCTTTGTCATGTATTTACACTAGAGTGGAAAAGCCCACTTGAGTGACGTGCACTTCATCTCTGGCACTGTTACAAAACCTAGTGTGCTGCCTACATAGGGAACATTATAAGGCGTTCCCGACCCGTTGACCTAAAGCTAATGTATTATACTGAAGGTAATACCAAGGTGTTTTTCATATGTTGTGCTAATTGACCTATGGCTAAGCCACGCCCTCAAATGCGATGAGCCAATCACAGTGCGCAGCTAACCCAATGCACTCAGAAATTCTCTGCTTCCAAGTCCATTGAAATCTATTGCAGTTAGTCAGTTTTCATCCATTTTTTTCTTGTCATTTTAAGTTTAAAATGGTCAAACGGTGTGTATGGGGTACATGCAACTCCAACACTAGGTTCCCGAGAGGCTGGGCGACGGTGTGTATTTTATCCTTTCACAAGCCACATCTCAACCGATATAAGTGTCTGCTCTGGATTAAGTTATGCGATGAAGTTATAAGGTAGACCAAGACACCAACTAAACGTGAATAAATTAAACAAGGATGTCTACATCTGTTCTAAGTGAAGTCAACAACGTATTTGAATGTTATCTTTAAAATCTCTAACGTAACTTTAGGCTAACGTTAGCCTAACATTAGAAAACTTTAACGTTAGCTTCTAGCTGCGTTGTACATCATGTCACTTAGCGAGATAACAAACGTTAACAATGTCGTGCTGAATGATTCATGTAAATACTGTAGCACCAAACGGTGATGGCAACGATATGCGGTTTATCACGTTTACACTGTGACCTGTACATTTTTGCCTGGAGCTGAAGCGTTTCATCGACCTTCTCAACAGTAAAATTGTTAATATAACCTCCAATGCAAAGTTAAGGCCCTTTAGGTGACTTCGAGATGATATATAATCTTTCTGTCTCCAAAAATCATCAATTTCCTCCTGTGAAATGTCTCCTACTGTGACAGAGCCATAGCGCCTGTCCCCGAATGTTGACTGTTTGTCCGAGTGAGTGGAGGGGGCGTGGCTTTTGACCCTTCGCTAAGCCACGCCCGAAAACCGCCACTGGCCAATCATGTCTTAGCAACCGTAACTATGCGCGGGAGGTCTGGCAAGCTTTCGAACGAGGGAACATGCTGAAGCATTGTGCGTATGGATTGTGCAAATCTGATACCGGTATACTAAAAGTTTGGACGGGGGAGAGGAATTGTTTTCCTTCCAGAAAATCTAAAAGCCAAGGGGAGAAATGATTGGTGTGATCTAGCGTCTATGTGCGAGACCCATTCTGGTAAATGTCGACATGCTTAACAAAAACACCCATTGCATGGAAATATTGACAGTTCTTTGGTCATAATGATATAACGTAAAATAGGACGATTAAAGAGACAAGACAAAGGCTCACTGACAAACTTTTAAATATATTTCAGCATTTTGTTAATCGACGTCCTACTAACGTTACCCCTTAACTTAACCCAATCTGATCGCGGCTCTCCTGGTATTAGTGTTATTCCACAAGATTTATTGATAAGCTGTTTGATTTATAATTATTACGATTATTTTCACATACCCTGCTGTGTATGAACATAGCTGTTACTCAATTTGTGTTTCCCCATTTGAACGGTCAGCGTGTGAGGCGCTGCTTGCGCTGGGACTATAACGTTAGGCTTTAACTTCAATTTCTAAGAAATTATTCTCTAATCGGTTGCATATAATGTCGTGAATATATCCCTTGAATGCATACTGTAGTCCCTTTTGTCTTGCTCTCTGAGATATTTCACTTGTTCGCCGAAAATGACTAATTATCTCATTGGGAATGTCTGACACCGGGTGCATCCGCACTATAATAGATGGGCCAGCCGCGAAAGCTTGACAGGCGTAGCAACAGTAACTAGGGAGGGCGGGGCTTAGCGAAGGGTCAATTGTATGTAGAGCATTGCAATTCACTGTCTTGGTTATATTTCAGTTCTATATATGCAGCTCATTAGCTTATAAAACACAGCCATTACATCATTCTTTTTCTCTTTTGACAGTTCAAGCCTATTGAAGAGGAACCAACACACAGAGCTGGATTACGTCCAGAGGGGGCGCTATGAGTTTCTGAGATCGTCCTTTCTTTCCTGTCCCGCATCTCTTTTGACTCGTCTTTCCATTCAACCGTGGATGGTGAGCAGCCAACGAGTCCCAGAGGAGCTGTGAGGTGTTTCTCACATCCTCATCTGCCAGGACACACTCCTCCTATTATCAACCCAGTCACTTCAGAAAGAGCCGTCGCAGCCACAATGAGTTCCCACAGCCGCCCAGGTAAGAGCTCTTTGTGGCCCTTCAGTGCTTTTCATCTCAGGTTACCTCTCTCAGAACAAGATAAACAACACTATGGAATCAGCTCTGATCGGGTTTCAGTTACGTCTGTCCGTAAATAAACCTTTTGTGATCCAGATATGTGCCATTACAAACCCATTTTTCTCTGTAGAAGAGGATAGTGTTTCTCAGCTACAGGAATAGCACGTGATTGGGCTTCGAGGGTTGAGAATCAGCCTTGAGATGCCAGAAAAGGCTTTTGAGCAGCTTTTTGATTCGCACTCAACTATCTGTCCCCTCGACTTTGCCAAGGCCGCCTTGTCCAACTGTCAGCTCGAGGAGGAGTTTGATTATTCTTGGAAAAAATTGTAAGCTCTGCTGTTTCTCACTGGCTCCCTCTCTTCCTTTATCTTTGCTCTTCTCTCTTTCTACGTATTTTCCTTTTTGTGTTCGCGGAGGAAAAGGTCAAAGAGTTTCAGATGCTTTCTTTTCACTAATTCATCCGCTAGACAGATGAGCACTCGGTAGTTGTACCGCTCCATTCTAGGAGCCATTGGGTTGGTAAAGTGATGAGAGGTCAGTTACAGGGATTATGCAACAATTAATGATGTGGTTGAAATCCAGGCAGTTCAATAGGAACCTCCGCGATTGTGAATTTTCTGTGAGGGGAAAAGATTTCGGCACGCAGATTTCAGGTTCAACAGGGTTCAAGTTAATCTTGCGGACAACAGAGAGCAACTTGGTTTGAAAGTGATTTCTGTTTGAGCTGAACTTCATACACTATTGACAATAGATAATCAACATTTTGTTGATGTTTTTTCCCTAACCATGCCTTAACTGTGGTCAAATCACTGTGCTTATTGTTTCTGGCTTATTACATTCATTAAAGAGTTAGTTCACCCAAAAATGAAAATTAAGTCATTAATTACTCACCCCCATGCTGTACCAACCCCGTAAGACCTTCGTTCGTCTTCGGAACACAAATGAAGATATTTTTGATTAAATTTGAGAGCTGTATAACTACCACATTGGCTCCTAAGGGACTGCCTCTTGACGGCCCAAAAAGTCAATGAAGAAAATGTTTAAATATCCCAAGTGACTACCGTGGCTCAACTATATGTTTATCAAGCGACGCGAATACTTTTTGTGCGAAAAAACAAACAAAAATAACGAGTTTATTTGACTATTTCTTTTCTTCCTTGTAGGCCAGAACGAGAATTCCTTAGATTTCCACGACGCATGCGCGAGATTTGCAATCTGCTTACACCAGCTTACACTACTTCAGATCGCAATTCTCGCGCATGCGTCGTGGAAATCTATAAGGAAGTCTCGTTCTGGCCTACAAGGAAGAACATATAGTTGAGCCACGGTAGTCACTTGGGATATTTAAACATTTTCTTCATTGACTTTCTGGGCCGTCAAGAGGCAGTCCCTTAGGAGCCAATGTGGTAGTTATACAGCTCTCAAATTTAATCAAAAATATCTTCATTTGTGTTCTGACGACGAACAAAGGTCTTACGGGGTTGGTACAGCATGGGGGTGAGTAATTAATGACTTAATTTTCATTTTTGGGTGAACTAACCCTTTAATGATGATGATAATACTGAAAAATATCAAGCATTATTATCAGCTGATCATAATAAGAAATGTTTCTTTAGCACCAAATCTGCATCATGATATCTGAAGGATCATGTGACTCTGAAGACTAGAGTAATGATGCTGAAAATTCAGCACCAACTCTGAAAATATGGGTCTCGGTCTGCTTCCAAACGAACTCTGGTGCAATTCGACTGAAATATGAACGCAACGCGGACCAAAGACATGTAAACTAACCAAAATCGCTAAGTTGACCATTACAGGCACGTCTCCTCACAGCAGATCTGTGTTTTGTGTAGTGTTGTAGTCAAGACCACCTAACCCGAGACCAAGACAAGACCAAGACCAGAGTGTATCGAGACCGAGACAAGACCAAGACTTTTAGGGGCCGAGACCAAGACAAGACCAAAACCGAGGGAGGGCGAGACCGAGTCAAGACCAAGATCAGCGCCCCACACTACATGACACAATAAAATGTGAAACATGATCAAAAGAGATTGATCTGAAAGATCCACATTCCCAAATAAACAGAGATATTTAACACTCAAAGCTGAAATAAACCATCTTTATTCAATACTCCTGGGTGACTTCCATCATTTAGTACAGAATGTAAAACAAGTCTTCACTTTTCTCCGCCTTTTATTAACAATACATGAACATGAATACATGGGTGACAGGCAGCGGTAACAAAAATATATAATTAGCAATGACCAATGAGTCACGTTTTTGCTTGGATTTGAATCAGTACATTTTACATACAATAAAAGCAAGAATGTTAACAAAAAATGTCAATATACTGACAAATTAGTGATATTTTCACAGTTATGGTCTTGTCTGGTCTTAAAAAAAATCCCGAGTCCTCAATGTCCGAGACCATCAAAAAGTGGTCTCGCGATCAAGTCTGTTTTCGAGTACTACAACACTAGTTTTGTGTGTGTGATGGTGGGATTCCTGCCGCTGTTATGACTCCTTTACACATTTTATCACTGTTAAATTACAGTGTGAACTTTTTTCTACTACACAGTGCACAGACTCGGCTCGGCTCGCCTTTGTTTGGTTTTCCACTGTGTAAAAGTTGTACCTGTTCCTGCTTTTGGGTACTTTTTTTTGTACCACCTCCGGCGAGGTTCTGAGGGAGCTAAGGCGATACTAAAATGTCACGTGAAAACAATACCGACTGCTGATTGGTCAGAGTCACTGTGACATCATTGTACACGCCAGATGGAGTATCCAGAATATCCCCGCCATTTTGAATAGTTTGGCCAGAGATAGTTCCTAAACTAACTACTATAATTATGGCAACCCGGAAGAATACAGCATGGTCAAACGAGGAGGTGCTGAGTTTCCTTTGTTTGGTGGCCGAATCGAGGATCCTGCGAGAGATTGATGGGGCAACGAGGAACGAAAGGCGTCGTTATGACGACCGGGTACTATTTGTGGCGGTACTGTCTGCAATGGAAAACGGAGCGAAAAGCGAGCTGAGTCGAGTCAGTACTGGTATTGGTAATGGAAAAAAATCCAGGAATTTTCTTTCTTGGCCGAACTACAAGTGGTTCAAGAACCGAACTACAAGCGTGAGCACACCAGTTTGTGTGAGAGGTTTTCATCTGAATATCGTTTCATGTAATGGTGTTGAAAGCAGTGTTTTGCTCCACATGAGTAGATTACAGAAACGACACTCATTAGCCAATCATCTCACTCCTGATCTTCTCAAAGGGTTAAAGACTTTGTTGGTGGTCCGTGTTGCTAATCCCGGGTTGATGTAATAGTTTTGTTCTCTCTGAGATGGATTGGAGATTTGGAGGCCTGATGTCACCTCTCACACATCCCATCCACTAAGCCGCTTTTGGTCCGAAAGAGCAATTTCAGCCGGGGATCTCCAGCATCAGTCTAATCTGCTGTTTCTCATCAGAGGAGGTCATTCCCTCTCTCTCTCACTGAATTTTCTTCCACATCACATTCCTTCAGCATCTGTTGACATTACCAAGTGTTCCTCAATGTGAACTTTCTTCTCGAGACCCCTCCTTCGCATCTGCACAGAGAAAGTATTTAGACACTAGGACTTAATAAGCAAAAAGCTTTTTTGTGGTACAGAAAGCGCTAAGGACTCAGTCTCGGGACTCGCGCCATCGAGAGCAGCTGTTTGATTGTCAGCTTGCTGCCCTCGTCCCATGAGCCACGTGAAAAGCGATGGCTGATTTGCCAGGAACGGTGAATATCGCTTTCGCGCTCTGGGCTTGTGTTTATTTTAGTACTTTAGAAGCTTTTGCCTGAGGCTCTGATATCTCTGTGCATTTGAAGGTGGACAGCTTGATGTACTTTCATTTCTCTCTCCAGAGCTTCTGGATTGGCAAACAGGTTTTTGATCCGGCCATATCAAAGTCCAGACTTCCTTTGGGAATATCAGGCGGTTCCATTCTGTTGAGTTATTGGGTGATGGAGTTACCCAGTTTCATGGACTGCCCAGTTTATCCCAGCAGGCTGACATCATGGCTGCTAGTCTATAGCCTTTACTGCACCACACAACTGGCACTAATGGTGTGTTTGCCCCAGGGCAGGCGGTTGGGGAACGCAACTCGATCCAGATGCAGACGCCAGTGCACCAAACTCCCCTACAGTAGACTCATAATCGCAGTCGGTCACTGGTTTTAGGGCAAACCTGCCCTGCTCCTCAGTCGATCTCTGTTTATGGCGTATTACTGCCACTGTTGAGTCTAAGAATAGCTCTTGAGAAGTCATAACCCATAATCCCCTCGCATGAAAGAACCTAGTGCTGTACAGTGTGATTGGCGCGTTTTAATAATCCTTGAATAATCTGATTCTACCTAAATTGTTGGTTGAAGTATCAAATTGGAATTCCGGTTTCGTTTCAAAACTATAAATCATGTCTCATCTTGAGACTGTTCTCTGTTTTATATATTAGAAATGTTAGAAAGAACAAATTAATTACAGCAAATCATCTTTTTAAGTGAACTGAATCAGTTAAGTCAAGTCAAGTCGCATTTATTTATATAGCGCTTTTTACAATACAGATTGTATCAAAGCAGCTTCACAGTGATAACATGAAAGTAATACAACACAGATCAATAATATTGGTGAATATTAAATGTCCCCAACTAAGCAAGCCAAAAACAAGGCAACAGTGGCAAGGAACCAAAACTCCATCAGGTGATTGGATGGAGAAAAAAACGGTCATTTGTAATGCTAACAGATTTTTTTTCCCTAGAATACTTGGTCTTTTTTTAAAAATGCTCTACTGTTCAAAAGTTTATGAATAGAATTTTTGATGATTTAATAGATTAGATTAGATGAATAGAATTTTGATGAATGGAAAGTTCAAAAGAACAGCATTTGTTAAAGTAAAATTTAAATATTTTTTGAACATTTTAACTTGTCCTTGTCGGATAAAAGAATTCCTTTATAAAATAAGTTTTGTACTATTGAACAGTAGTGTATAAACTTTTTGAATCTGCAATTGGATTGAATTAATTCAGACTGATGGAAATCTGTGCCTGTAAACTTGTCACTGTTTTTCTTTCTTTCTTGTATCAGTCTTTGCTTTCTTACTTGCTTGCTTGCAAGTTTGAGATTTAAAACGAGAATATGGAAAATATGTCCTGTGGACAGATTTACATGGTTGAATTGTAAATCATAAAGTGTTTTTTTTTTGTAAAATGTAAGTACACGATACAGTGATAGATTCATGTTTTCCTTGAATTTTCTTTTTTGCAACCATTAATTCCCATTATTTTGAATTCCACTGGTTTGATGGAATGCTTGTTATATGTTTTTATTTAGTAGGCCTACACGCATTACCACATTTTGTGCAATACGAAAAAATAGTGGGTAAACTTATTTTGGCTCTTGCTATGTTTTTTTTTTCTTCCTTATTATTTTGAGCTGACATTTTGTTGAGTGGCTTCATTTGTTCTAGTCCCGTGGTTATTGTTTTGAACCATTAAACCAATTTGTGTTGGAACTATCTTGTTTGCTGAGTTTAATAATGATATTTGAGTGCTTTTTGTGCCTCATTATGTGTAATTATTTCCTTCTCGGCATTCAGAGGGCAGGTTTTTCAGGGAATTTTTCCTTCCCCCATAAAACCCAAACTATGTCTCTCTATGAGTTCCAGTCAGTTTGTCCATTCATTAAATAACCTTGTGCTAGCGATTTAGTTTCTCTGCCAGATTTAAGGCTGGTTAAGTTGTTGGGAGTAAAAGAAAATTACCACAGTGCCAAAATCCCATGACCATGAGAGGTCATTTGAGTATTTAGTTCACTTTGAAATTAATTTTTGATATGTTTTAGCTTACCTCAAGGGGACCCAAGATGTAAGTGTCTTTGTTTCCACAGTATTTTCAATTTTGATATTTTTAGGTCAAACCGTTTTTGTCTGTCAGTCATAAAATGGAAGTCTATGGACACCACCGCAAAGAGCATGCACAGAGAAGTCCAAATTAAACATGATTTAATGACTCGTAGATGTAAGTACACATTGATGGCCTAAAACACGAAACGAGTGATTTGTGTGAGAAAACGAACAGTATTTATATCGTTTTTACCTCATGTAATCACAACCACGTCCAAGTGATCTGAGGGTGTGGGCGCTTTGGTCTGCGCAAACGCCGGTAAGCATCGGAAGTGATCTCTCACGTGAAGATCTAAACATATTTAGATACAGGAAATTGCAGTGGAAGACGATTTCGATATATCAACAGACAACGTTGATTTTTTTTTTCCGCAACTGCCCGAGAGATCACTTCCGGTGTGGCTTTGTTACAAGAGGTAGAAACGATATAACTACTGTTTATTTTCTCACACAAACCGGAACAGAGCGGAACGGTGGATATACTGTATGACTGAAATAGACCTGCACATAATCATGCTAAATGAAACGCACACAATATTGGCTTTCTCTAGAGTGCGTCTCAAGCGTGGTTGTGCAGTTGTAATATAGATCAGACCAACTGCATTATGTAAGTTGTTTTGGTTTTTCATGTTTGTTCAGTTGTTGTTTTGCGTCATACCTTGAGGTTTGAGTTTTTCTCTCTTCAGATCTTAAATCTTAATCTCCTCTGTTTATGAATTGCATGTCGTGTGAAGCTTGTTTGTGCGTTACATCCTCACTTCTCATGAAGGGATCCCATGCTCTGGGAACCTCTGTTGATAGAAAAGTAAATGATATAGGAGTGGTCGTTCATCACGAAACCTATTTTTATACGGTTTCTCAGGGCCCTTTTCCTCAGAAACGTGAACGTTTGCCATGTCACATGCTCATGGAGAAACACGTAAGTTGTGTAAACATTATCTCTGTCATGAAGCTCAATTATTTTCCAGCAAGAGGAACTGTTGTTTGGTGTTGAAGGATGGCAGATCATATTCGTTGCTGGTAATACATTTTGGGTGGTGATTTTGTTCCAGTGATCAAGCGCTGTGCCGATCTCACGAGCAGGTTAGTCTCCTGGCTCAGGTTGTGGGGAGCTCGCTCTCACAGGCCTGAACAAGCCCCATGATTAATTGCTGGCAAGCTGAACTGTTGGGGATCTTGCGTCAATAAATCGTCATGAAAGCAACTCTCCCGCTTCAAACATAAACACAAAGACGGGCCGGGTTGTGACTGAAGCCTGGCCAGTGCTAGTTAGGGCTCTACAGTCCCTTTGAGGCGCTAGCGCAGTTTATTTAACACCCAAATTTTATTAGAGGAGATCTAGCCACATGTCTCTCTGGGCTCTTTAATCTCACTAAAGCCAAGGCCTGGATTTGTAAAGTCTAAGAGTTGTCCTTGTCTCAAACAAATGAGGGCGAATTTATTTAATTCAAACCCAGTGACTTTTTTGTTGTTGTTGCTGTTAGCTATCCTTTTTTGTCTTGTTTTCTTTTCAGATCATGGTTTCATTCTCAGTTATTAAGCGTTTGCTATTGGGTGGTCTCTGTTTTACACTTGGGTCTTATAGAAAGATTCAAATGTTGATTGATTGATGTCAATGATTACACGAGCACGCTTGCAGGTAAAAACGTAAAAATATTTAATCGGATGTGCCTTTCGTTTACACGGCGACAGCGTTTTTGGGGCTTAAAAATGCAAAAAAGTGAAACCACCCTCCAGAGTGGAAATCTTAAAAACGCTCGTCTGCCGCGTTCCCG
The DNA here is from genome assembly GCF_988280905.1 of Pimephales promelas. Taxonomy (NCBI): domain Eukaryota; kingdom Metazoa; phylum Chordata; class Actinopteri; order Cypriniformes; family Leuciscidae; genus Pimephales; species Pimephales promelas. Next base: position 35,796,754 of record NC_142775.1, on the reverse strand, counting down.
TGGTTGTACGCAGGCGCGCGGACTTGGTGTTGTTGTGTGGCAGTGCTTCACGTTGCCACCTAGCCGCCTGGAGTGCATACTACATTGAATTTCACACTCTTTTGCGTCACCATATGCATGCGGATTTCCCACCCATAACGCTCGTCTAAACGCATAATAAAAAGTGATAACGCAACGCCACTTTTGCGTTTTCTCTTCAGAATCATTTCCGTGTAAACATAGTCTAAAAAATGCTGGGTTGTTTCAACCCAAATGTTGGGTTAAAAATGTCATTAAAATGTACCGTTGAAAGTGAAAGTTGAAGTTGGGTTAACATTTTAAATGACATTTTTAACCCAACATTTGGGTTTGTCCATATTTGACCCAAATTTGGGTTGAAACAACCCAGCATTTTTTGACACAAAAACATCAAGTAAGACGTTTATTTTGTTAAATGCAAAATTAATTGTATTTTTCCTAATAAATGCTGTTTTTTTTTTTACTTTTTACTGGATAAATGGCTGCTGAAAAATCAACTTTGCCATCACAGGAACATATATTCAAATAGAAATCAGTTATTTTGAATTGTAATAATATTTCAAATCAATGCAGCATTGGTGAGCATAAGGAACTTCTTTCAAAAAAACATTTAAATAGTCTCAACGACCCAAAACTTTTAAATGGTATAGTTCAAGTTTCCTTCATCACTCAAATTCCTTGCATTTTTCAAACATTAAAACGGTTAAGTAAAACCTTATGTTGGTAAATATTATATGGTTCTGAATTGTGTATACCAGTACATTTAAATTAAATGTAATTGATAATCCATTTGGTGAACAAATTTGTGGAAAACGTCATTTGTATCTACTTTTTTAGTTCTTAGCTACTGGAACACAGTGCCTGATTCAAATTGTTGTTTTTTTTTGGTTTGCCTAGTCCTTAAACAAGTACATATAAGTAAGCAATAAGGTACGAGAGGCTGTGCTGTATCGTGAATAAGTAACGGCTGAAGGGCGTTGTTAGGCACGACGCGAAGCGGAGTGCCTGCAACCCCTTCAGCCGTTACTTATTCACGATACAGCACTTGCCTCAAGTACCTTATTGCTTTTATAAAACGGTTGCCACACAATATTAAAATAAAAAACAATGTATTAGTGCAACTTTCATGTAGTTTAATCAATAAAAACATTCCTTCCGCTAGAAAATAGTCCCTCCCTGACTGTGAACAACAACGTTCCAATGTGTAATATGCAGGAAAGCTCAAATAAAAACAACAAACCATTCTCAAACTTTGTCTCATTCTTTTTATTTTTTACAACACAAAATTTGTGAAATTTCCTCACACAAATAGGCATAGCTTATCTCTCAGCAAAATACAAATCTAAAATAAAAAAATAAAAAACACAAAGGCACATATTTTGATAGGTAACAGTTAGGTCTTTAATCTAGTTATTAATTTATTTGCTAAAATGCTGCCTAACAAGAGATACTTTATTTATCGTTGTTTATTTAAATGTATTTGAACATCTCCGTTTATTGTGCATGCATTTATATTTGTCTCATTTCAATCGGCGCGGTGATATTTTAGTTGGGGCTCAGCGCTGTCAGCGGTGTTTTCTGTTGCAGCAAGAATGTCACCGACATAACTTAAAAAGGCTAAAACGTTTCGTTTTATACTAGGTAAATTTCGTAAATAAATCGAAGTAAATTTCGATTTATACTAGGTGGCATGACGATGGATAAGTGGTTTGAGGAACAATTTGGAGAGACTTCTACAAATACGAACCGTCATGCTGAAGTGCTGAAATGTAAATTTGATACATTTGAGAAGACTCGTAACGAAAAAAATGCCGTGCAGCAAACCCAATGGGCAGTGAAATGCTTCGGTGACTGGTGTAGTGACAGGTGTGTTGGGATTAAGCGCATCGGACAGTTTTATGGTGCTGAAATCTAGTAGAAATCGGTGTGTGATGCTCCGTTTTATCACGACCCTCTCCTCTCATTGTCTTTACGACTCCAATGAAAACATTATTGGATGAGGTGAATTCGCTGTCTCTTATCAGACACCACGACAAACTCGGTGGATCATTTAGGAATCTGTTCAGACCCGCACGTAACGCTACATAGATACTGATCCCATATTTTTCTCCTGTGGAGCTTCTGACAGTTCCGTAGAAGTCATGGATAAGTGCGTTGAGTTCCGTCTTGGTGATTTGTTTAAAAATTAATGCCGCAACCCTTTTCACTACACCAATCACCGAAGCATTTCACTGCCCATTCATGGGTTTGCTGCACGGTATTTTTTTTTCATTACGTATTTACGAGTCTTCTCGAATGTGTCAATGTTACATTTCAGCACTTCAGCATGACGTTTCGTATTTGTAGAAGTCTCTCCAAATTGTTCCTCAAACCACTTATCCATCGTCATGCCACCTAGTAAATCGAAATTTACTTTAAACATTTTAGCCTTTTTAATTCTTAAGTTTTTTTCTGTTTAGCCTACGTTGATATGTGTGGTTGCTAAGGGTGTTGCTAAGGGCGCAGTGATAAATAGAACCGTTGGGTGAAGCGGTCATAGCCGTGTTTTATCGTGAATAAAGCACAGCTATTGACCAATCAGAATCAAGGATTGGAACTAACCGTTTTATAAAATACTGTTATACCGGTACATTTAAATTAAATGTAATTGATATCCTTTTGGTGAACAAATGTGGAAAACGGCATTTTTATCTACTTTTTTAGTTCTTTGCTACTGTAACACAGTGCCTGATTGAAATTGTATAGTTTGTCTAGTCCTTAAACAAGTAAATATAAAATACTGGGCTGAAACATATATCATCAGAGGGTTTTAATATTTGTAGCCTTTCTCCTGTTGATTTGAGCTCACTACTCGTAGCTAACCTACACTCCTACATTCCTTTCCTTTTGGAGAGGTAATGCTCGCTGGAGGTGAATGCTTCAGTATATTCATGCAGAAGGATCTTGAAGGAAAGTGAATCAGATGCTATCGCACGCACAGATGCACTGAAACCCCAAATATCCCTCGATCCTTTTTTCAGCTCCACTTCGGTAGCAGATGGTTTTGAATAATTCATGACAAGTTTGTGGGTAGCGTTCAGCATCACATTTATCCTGAGGACTGTTAGAGTTCATCATTTTCTCAAAAACGTTCTCATCATCCCAAAAATGACACAAGTGTGGCGTGATGTCCTTAAGTGCGGCAATTTCCCCAGAACTGTAGGGTGGATCTTACAAGATCTTTTTTTTTTTGTATTGTAACATGGAAATCTGCAGAGCTTTTTGCATAAAATTGCCTTAAGTGTCTGTTATTCTTACTTTTGCTTTTAAAATTGCCACAATAAATGGAGATGGATTCAATAATAAAAGAGTTTCAAATATGCTCTGTCAAATATGTAAAAGAATGGAAAGTTGGGAAGAAGGTATATTTGAGAATTAAATTGATAAGTCTGAGACAATTACTGAAATTGCTTTAATTCAGTATTTGGTAACTTTCTTTTAAGGTGACGTAGGTACACATTACTACTTACTATAATAACAGTAAATTATGCCTAATTACGTAACTAACCCTAACCTTAACTCTATAGTAAGTAAACGTGGTTCATTTATGGTTAATTTTTATTTACTCAGTGCAATGTAACTACATCACAAGTAAAGTGTAACCTAGTATTTTTATAATTTGAAAACAGCATGACAATTTGACTAAAGTTGCATTGAATAAAGTGTATCACATGATTTATGTACACACACACTATGTACGTATTATAGTTATTACAATAACTTGGTAATAACTAGGTACTAACCGTAAACCTAACCTTAATCCATGTAGTTAGTTACCTTATATTAATCTGTATTTTCTTAGGTAAGTGCGCATACTTTAAAATAAAGTGCAACCGGAAAAAGTATGACTTTCAGAGTATCTTCTTTTGGCCCCTTTCTACAGTATTTCAAATGTCATATTTTACATGTCATAACTTTTGTTTTATGCTTTTTAAATCTTAAAACGGCTTATTTACCAAGGAAACCAGCAAGAAGTCGTCTCAAACGGCATCTGTCAGGGCTAGAGTCAAGGCTTTAGAGGAAGTGAATTATATTGGAGGCCGGTGTGTTTGTTTGAAGTGTGCAGTGGTCTGTATTACTTGCGTAAAACTGTAATCAGGAGGTGATTTTAAGGGGGTTTGTGGGTAAATCAGTGTGAATATTAGTCTGTGGTCTATGAAGTGTAGAATTAGTGTTGTAAGGTCACCAAAATGTCATTGCTATTACCAAACAAGTGCTCTGGAAAATTTGCCGCTGTGGAAAGATAGATGAGTCGGCGGAAGCCAGAGAGGGGAGGACTAGTTTAAACAAAACCCCTTCAGAACAATGGAAATGATGAGAGAGTAATGAGATTTATATGCTGTCATTGTCTCATTTTTTTTTTCCGTTTCCATATCCAATTCGGCTAATCCAATTCGGGGTGAAATATACCCGCGTTCTGCCTTTGTATTGAATTAAAGAAACGCCCCGGGTTCCGCTTTGCCAAAAGGGACGTTTATCGTTCATTTATGAGTTTTTCAAAATACAATATGACTGTTATGAATAGGCACTCAAAGCTTATCCTCCATGAGTTTACGGATTTCTCATCTATAGATGGCATGCTTGTCATTTTTTATTTTCATATTGAGGCATTATCACATTCCACTCATTTTTTCAGATGGCATCTCACACAATTACGCAGACCTATTTGTAAACCCAACGTCTGGCCCTCATGTGCCACATGAATGTGGCAGGAAAGAGCAGCTAATTGCAAAGTTAAGAGCGTTTTGACTTAGCCTGGCACTTGCTGTGCACGCCATTTAAAACGTGTTTTATAGCCGCATCTAACACACATCAAGGCACACGTATGCTAGTTTGTCTCGCAGGCCAGTTCGATTACAGCTTCAGAGACCAGAGCGAGCAGCCAATCTTGATGAGGCACGCCGCACCATTACGAGGCAGACGGCTGGCCAAACCCACCAGCCCGCCACTGCTAGGGCCGTGTTGTTAACCAGCGCTTGTGGGAAATTCACCAGCTTCAAAGCCCCGGAGCCAGATGTGACGAGATGTTTTCTTTAAATAATCCTCAACATCTCTTGTTATTTTACAAGCAGGCTTGTTTCACAGGCCACCACAGTTTGTTTCCATTTCCTCTGTGAATTGTGCAAGCTTGTGTTAGTGTGCTTTGTGAACGCCACAATTCAGTCATGTCAGTGAGGAGGTTTAAAACGATTTGTTTAAAGGGGTCATATCATGACTAATCAAATATTTTTTAATCAAATGAAATCCGTTCTATGTGCTTTAAGGACATTGAAACTTTCAGAGCTCAAAGCTTCTTTCCAAGTGAAACTAAGCCACAAAGATGACTTTTTTTTTTAAGGAGAATGCCTTTTTAAATTCCTTTTCATTTGGTGTTGAGAAGCAAACAGGATGTAGAATTGCAATTTAAATTTGAATGTAAGGAAGTAGAATTGAAATTGTAAGAATTTCATATAACAAATTTTTAACTAGCAAAGTTTGTCACGCCAAGTGCCTAGTTTTAAAGTTTAAAAAGATTTGAAGGTTAGGACAGACAGGCAGACGGACAGACACAGACGGACGGACGGACGGCCAGACAGACAGACAGACAGACAGACAGACAGACAGACAGAAAGACGGACAGAAAGACGGACGGACAGACACACGTACACAGACGGACAGACACACGTACACAGATGGACAGGAACACACACAGACGGACAGACGGACACACAGACGGACAGACAGACGGACGGACACACACACAGACGGACAGACGGACGGACAGACAGACGGACGGACAGACACACAGACGGACAGACGGACACACACACAGACGGACAGACGGACACACAGACAGACGGACAGACGGACAGACGGACACACGGACACACGGACAGACAGACACAGACGGACACACACACAGACGGACAGACAGACGGACGGACGGACAGACAGACACACGGACAGACAGACACAGACGGACAGACAGACACAGACGGACACACACAGACGGACAGACGGACACACAGACAGACAGACACAGACGGACACACACACAGACGGACAGACAGACACAGACGGACACACACACAGACGGACAGACGGACAGACAGACAGACGGACGGACAGACAGACACACGGACAGACAGACACAGACGGACAGACAGACACAGACGGACACACACAGACGGACAGACAGACAGACACAGACGGACAGACAGACACAGACAGACAGACAGACAGACAGACAGACAGACAGACGGAGACACACACAGACGGAGACACACACAGACGGACACACAGACAGACAGACAGACGGACAGACAGACAGACGGACAGACAGAGACAGACGGACAGACAGAAACAGACGGACAGACACACAGACGGACACACAGACAGACAGACAGACACACAGACGGACAGACGGACAGACACACAAACAGACAGACACACAGACAGACAGACACACAGACGGACAGACGGACAGACACACAGACAGACAGACACACAGATGGACAGACAGATGGACAGACAGACAGACACACAGACGGACAGACACACAGACACAGACGGATGGACAGATACACAGACAGACAGACAGATACATTTGTAGTAGCTTATATTTCATCACATTTAGTAAATTAGGACAATATGTAATCAATTCCTCTTTCTGTCATTCAACTTCCTAAACAGTCAAAAGATTTATATTACTTCTAAACAAGAATATTGTTTTTTTTAACAATATCATTTGATAATTTCAGTCAAATCTTCCGAATTTGTTTCTTTACTTTTTTTTTTTTTAGCATTGATAGTTTTGTGAATCATTACTCTTAGGACCGACCCACCAGAGTAAAAAAAAAAAAATACCTGTTTAATTATAGCAGTCATAAAAAACTGAATTTCATTTCGATGACAAAAAAACAGATTAAAATTCTAATTGGATCACAGAAGAAGAAAATTAACAACGAAATGATTAAAAAATAGGTGCTATGACCCCTTTTAAGAAAGTTCTGGCTGAAGTGTATAAACACTTATCTAACACCAATTACTCTATCTATCCTGAGGTTTGTTTTGCTTCTTGTACATGATGTCAGCAGAAACACATAATATTCTTCTGTTTGTGTTTATACTGTGATATTTGTACAGATGACTCAACGAATAAAGACAATTAAGGCTTGAAGTTAGGTGAAGTCCCTTCAGCAAACGTCAGATCAGTTTTATTTGTGTAGCGCTTTTCACAATATGTTTTGTTTCAAAGCAGCTTTACAGAAGAACATAGTGCCTCAATACCTCCAGTGAGCAAGCCAGATGAAACTGTGGCTTAGGTTCTTTTTGACAGGATAGGAAAAAAAGTCTTGGGAAACAGACTTTATCATTGGTTTTGGAAGTAGCTTTCACCTTGTCTCCATTGAGATTTAAAAAAAAAAGATTCACTAAAGAGTTCTGTATCTTGAATCAAAGAAAAACTTCTTGAATCTTGGTAAAAAGTCACAAGACTATATCATTTATTCAAAGGGATGTGCTTGAAGCCGAATACTATGTCTGCCGATCTCTCTCATTAATTGCCCGTTAAGCCTCTGTAGGCTACAGATCACCAAGATAAACAGTCTTGTTATCATTATGAACTTGTTTAACATTCAATACACATGCATGAAGTTCAAAACAATAAACCTTATAAAAAACCTTATATAAAAAAGTGAATATCGTGGTTACTGCGGTTACTTGCAATCATCTGCGGTTGACATGTCAGTAGCGCGGTACTACAATATTGCGGTAACTGTGACAGCCCTACCCACAGCAAACCCTAACCACGTCCCTTTAGGGGCTCCGTAGAGTACGTTTTTCATTTTCTATGCCTTTCCGAATTTGGATTTATGCTTTGGGTTCATCCCTATGAAGCATTACAAATGACGTGATTGAAGAGTGACGTCTTCCACGATGGGACGGTTACGGTTGTGCTCTTTTGGCCAAATAGGGAATACAATCGAAACGGTTACCTTGATGGAACTGAAACTTTCCAGGCACAGATTAGCTACTAAAGACAATCCTTCCAAACTTGGCCTGGCCGATAGTCTCGCAACTGTTCTACCTCATCTACCACTTTATCATTTGGTGAGAAACATTTACGTTACTGTCAGTATTAAGCTAATGTTATGAATGTAGGGTGATGTGGGGATGTGTTCAACAAACGCAGCTTTTGATAATGTATCATTTGCACAAAGCTTGTTTAAAGTTTGTGAGTTATAGTATTTATTGAGAGATGTATTTGTTGAACACCTTGGGGATGAATTGGAGCGGTGACTGCAGGCCCATCGAATAACGCTCTACCTGACCTCACTGGTGCTTTTGTGTCTGAATGGGAACAAATCCTCGCTTCCATGTTCCAACATTACAGGCCTTCCCAGAAGAGTTGTTAGAGCTGCAAAAGGAGGGATTCATGCTTTTCGTCATTCTTTTTAAGTGTAAATGTTCAGCAATACGTCATTGCTGAGATCATGCACTGATGTTAGGCAGTGATGTCAGGTCTGGAAAACTATTTCTATGCACCTTACTTTGTGCACAGTGTGGCATTAAAGGAGTAGTTCACTTAAAAAAAAAAGATTTTTGTTGATTATTTACTCACCCCCATGTCATCCAAGATGTCCATGTCTTTCTTTCTTCAGTCGAAAAGAAATTAAGGTTTTTGATAAAAACATTCCACTTCCAGCATTTTTCTCCATACTGTATAATGGACTTCAGTGGTAACCAAATGGTTCAAGGTCCAAAAGACAGTTTCAGTGCAAACTGCAAGCTGTTCAAATGGCTTTAAACGATTCCAGACAATGAATAAAGGTCTAATCAAGCAAAACGATCGCTCATTTAGAAATTTTTTTTAGTTTTATAAGCTCAAATGCTCGCCTTGCTCTGTTCTGTGATGCACGTTCGTGACTCTCCTGTTCGAACTTGTTCATCAAAATAAACGAATCTTTTTTCGTGTCATTTGGTTCATTCAACGAACGAAATGAACGAGTTGACTCTGGAAAAGATTCGTTAATTGTGATGAATGAGTTTGAATTGGAGAGTCACGAACGCACATCACACCCTAACCCTAACAGAGGCGACCATTTGAGCTTATAAAACTTAAACTGTTATTTTTTTAAATGAGCGATCGTTTCGCTTGATAAGACCCTTATTCATCGTCTGAAATCATTTAAAGCCCTTTGAACAGTTTTCAGTTTTCACTGAAAGTGTGTTTTGGACCTTGAATCGTTTGGTTCCCATTGAAATCCATTATATGGAGAAATTCCTGGAATGTTTTCATCAAAAACCTTAATTTCTTTTTGACCGAAGAAAGAAAGACGTGGATATCTTGGATGACATGAGGGTGAGTAAATTATCAGGAATTTTTTTTTAAAAGTGAACTACTCCTTTAATATTGTTGAACAGAAAAGTATATATATATATATATATATATATATATATATATATATATATATATATATATATATACTACTGTGCAAGCTTTGCTATGTTCTAAAACTTTCTATTTATCAAAGAATCCTAAAAACAATTCATCATTGTTTCCACAAAAAAACATGTTTCTTTAGCAACAAATCAGCATATCAGAATGATTTCTGTAGGATCATGTGACACCAAAAACTGCATTCCTTGACACAACACACACACAAACACAACAGTATTTCGAAATTTATATTGGGTTTCTGTTCCGCCATTGACGCGCTCGTCTAGAACATGCAGAGACAAGCGGATTGACAAGTGGTAAACAGTCCCTGTGCATTTGAGACTGTGAAATATCAGCACTCCTGGAAGGCCTCAGCCAATCAGATTCAAGGACCAGAACTTACTGTTGTATAGATTTGTATTTTCCACCTGCCAAAAAAAAAAATAAATCAGCAGGCAACTCTTGTAAAATTCATGAGTGCTTGGTGAGTGGTTCATCTATCGAATGCCAAAAAGCGAGGGCTGGTTTGGTAAAGTTTGAGTAATGGGCTGTTTTAAACAAGTCGATGATGTATCGTAAGTGTACCAGATCTTAGCTTGAGTAACGATGGCGGGAGGCAGACCCTGTATTCCTGAACACCCTTCAAAATGAGCAAAATTCAAGCCTCGGAAAAGAACTAATGGAGCGGGTGACGTTCCTCCATCACAAGCTCAAATCACTGTTCTTTAATAAAAATAAGGAGCACATTCCTTTTCCCTAACATGCGAGACAGTGTGTAATATTTTCCTATGCCCTGAAATCAAACAAGACGCTTGCAGTGTCTTTGGTCGAGCAGCGAGATCTGTGAATGCACACGTGTCTGATTTCTCCCTGTGTTTTCCAGCATCTCGGTCTTTTCCTATGGAGTTATGATTGGTGTGACCTTTCTGAACCATCATCCCCACCGTGCATCAGACAGAGGAAAGCACGTGTGACCTTCATTTAGCTGTACAAATAGAAATCTACTATTGGAGACCTTTTTTAATTTCCTGAATTATGCTCTTACTGGATTTGTTCAACAGAGCAAGGGACTTTTTTTTTTAGTCTAGGGCTATGAAATATTGCATAATTATTTGCATTATGCTTGTTGTACACTTGGCTGGTGTTCATTCACAGGTATCTTTGACAGCTCAAACTTAGAAGGCGGAGTAATAATATTGCCCAATTTTAAGGCAAGCTTTTTGGAAAAGGGAATGCATTATGCATCCAAGATGCAATTCGACCTGTTTCATGTTTTTATTGTGTCATTCAGTTTTGTAATATTAAATTTTTTTCATGTATTTTTTTTCCCATCAATGCTTGGTTTTTATTTTTATTGTATATGTAACCCTTGTATTTTTGTAATTCATTTTTTTTTGCAAACGAAGATAGCCACATATGCTGACATGACATTAAATAAAACTGTACTGAGACTGATTAATTTCATTCTCCATTATTTGATAATTTAATTTAGTTTATTTTAATCACATCCAAAATAAAAGTTTGTGTTTACATAATATACGTATGTGTGTAGTGTGTATATTTATTTTTTATATATACACAGACACACACATGCATGTATATATTTAAGAAATATTTGCATCTATATACTTTATATATATTTATACAAAATTAATATTATACATAAATATTAATATTTAATATTAACAAATTTTTCTTAAATATATGTGTGTATTTATAGATCCAAAATAATTATACACACTACACACACATATGTAAACACAAACTTTTATTTTGGATGCGATTAATCGTGATTAATCGTCACACAGCCCTAGTTTATTTGAATATATCATATAGTTTTAATATTTCATGTTAATATTTTAGTAGTTGAGTCATTTCATTCTTCATGATTATTTTGATATTTCATTTGACTATTTAATTTGGATTGTTCTAGTACTTGATTATTTGGTTTTAGTATTTGATTTTGAGTTATTTCAGTATTTGAATATTTTCAGTCTTCATTATTTGATTATTTTAACATTTAATTAGAGATTTTTTTTTTTTAATTCTTAATATTTGAGCTATTTTTCTTTTCAGCTGGAATCCTGCGTTTGTAGGGGAGTTCCTCAGGACAGAGCCAATGGATTTAACTTTGTTTTCTAGATTTCATGGCATGTCACAGTGTCAGACATGGATGTCCAAACTGACCCATCCACCCATGCTTTAAGAGGGAAAGTGCTGTGTGTTCCTGCTCTGCTGTGGGGGTTGAACAGACTTGTCTGTAGTCTGATAGTGTGCAGTCTTCCTTGTGTTCATTTTTTAGCTGCAGATAAGACCACAGGAACTCAAAATCACAGCTCTTATCTGTTTCAAGCTCCTTAGTGCCGGTCCAGGAAGAGGAGAGCTACGCCACCTCACATCAATCAACGGATTAAAATAGCACTGTGTACAGCAGTTCATATACCTGTGATTACTCAAGCTGCATTCAGCTTCTCAAGCGCGCTAACACAAACGTCCCTCGGCTAGTGTTTATCATTCTAAGGCCTGCAATTTAAGACCTGGCTCTGCAGATTGTGGCTTGTCCCTCTCAGCAACCGGTGTTTTGTGTTTCTGTTTCTCGTGGAAGGTTTCTGGCGTAGTTTCCGGCTGCTGCTTTTGGGGGATAGAAAGGCATCAAGGCATGTCCGAATCCAAAATGTGCCTAACTACTTGTCTACTAAGATGTTGATTACGGATACACTGTCTCTGTGGTAAGGATTTTTGCAGTCGATACTGACTACCGATTAGGGTTGGGTACCGAAACTCGGTGCCAATAGGGAACCGGTTCTGACGTAAACGGTAGTAACCAGACCGAATAAGAATGAAAATTTCGGGGCCCGAGTCTGTGGCATGAGGCGCACACACTCAAAGTCTCTCGCCCTCTCCCTCTCTGACGTCCGCGCACCAGTGGTGGAATGTAACGAAGTACGAATACTTTGTTACTTTACTTAAGTACATTTTTTACGTATCTTTACTTAAGTAGAATAAAAAGTGCATACTTTTTACTTTTACTTCGTTACATTTTGCAGCAATTATTATACTTTCTACTCCACTACATTTCTACAACTTCTGTTACATTTTCATTACATTTTCTGATCAGTTTTTCCCCTGCCAAAAGGTAATCTGACCATCCGTTCGTTGCACGTTTGTCTCACCAGTGACGTTTGGTTGCCATAGATATATCAACCCGGTCACACTAAATGCGTCTCGCAAGCAGTGTGTTTATCGTGTAATTTATACGCGAAAATGTGTTTTTACGTGTATAGGAAACACACCGTGTGTAATATACGTTTGGTTAGGATTATGGCAAGCCAAGAGGTTCAGAATTACACCATAAATTAATCGCGTCTACTGCCAAACATAGTTATTAACGTATAGTAAGGATAGGCATGGTTTATATTGCCTAATTGCTAGCTTGTTTCAGAAATGGTGACAACAATTTTTTTCCGTCATTATTGAACATCATTATAGGAGTATTAGGTTGAACTAATTTGCGGTCATCCAGGAGCCGTTATCAATATGCGGGAGACTCCGGAACGTCTGCTGATAGCGAGGGGATTGATGAAGATGACGAAGACTAAACGCTCCCAGGTTTGGCTGCATTTCACGTGTAAAATTACGCGTCAGAACGTCGTCTGAAGCCCATGAATCACTTTTCGCGAAAATGTGAACTTTTATTTTATATTGGTTTATTTATTATTACCATATGTTACTTAAAGATATGAGTCAATATTGTGTCCAGTTTGTCCCTGTAAATAAAGGGGTATTATTTTTTTTTTTGACAAAGTGTGTGCGGTTTCGTTTTCTTAAGTACCGTTTCAAGAACCGTTTAGGCACCGGAACCATTTAAAAAATACAGAGTAGGTACTGGTATCGGAAATACCCAACCGATACCCAACCCTACTACCGATCGTCATTATGATCAGCTGATACCAATCCTGATCATTTAAGCTTTATTTAAGGAATTTCGTGACCTGATGGAGTTTTGGTTCCTCGTCACTGTCACCTTTTTCGCCTTTTGTCTTTTGCTTTGCTTATTTGGGGATATTTAATTTAAAATTCAACAATATTATTGATCTGCCTGCCTTGACACCATTATATGAGAACTGAACTGAACTGGACAATGACATCACGGTTTTCTCCAGAGCGGCTATATAAATGAACTAAATAACTTTTTTACAAAAAAACTGAACAATCACCGTACTTAGGCTGAACTGTGTGACGCTATTTTCTTTTAGAAACCAACTTTGTTGCATTATTTTGCTGTTATCTCTGTAAAGCTGCTTTAAAACAATCTGCATTGTAAAGAGTGCTATAAATATCTTGACTTGACTAATACAGTAAGGTCTCCGTTGACTGTCATTGTTTTAAAGGTATTTTTATGTGATTTCAAGTGGCATACTTAAAAGTAATGGCTGAAAAAGTACATGGTCTCATTTGATAGAAAACCTTTCAAGTTTGTTTGGACACCCCTGGTTAAGGCTAATAAATAAAGAACCAAGAGGCGTTGAAACGTAGGACTTTTTTGTGAGCGATGGATTCGTCAGTTCTGTAGAGTTTTGACAGGTGCAGTTGTGCAGATTTTGACATTAGACATGACGCTCTGGTGCTTCAAACCCACTACATGCATGTCATTGACTGTTAAAGCATTATGAAGAAGATCCGATGAGGATGTGGAGGAAGGCATAAGTAAACACAGGCAGGGGAAATGGAGAGGCAGACAATGCTGCTGATAGAGCTCTTTCCTGCAGAGGGAACGGCATACGGGCAGCCGGAGTGGAAGAACAGGCTCACTACTGCTACAGGTCTGAGGCACCTACACCAGCGGCGTCTTTTCTCTCACACACTCAACTCAGCAGATTCAGAAGTAAGTACACTACACATATAACACTTGTTTCTTAGTGTTTTGATGCTTTGTATTTGCCTTGAGAGATTTTGATTGTAGTGCAAACTTGCAGTACAGTAAGCTGGCATGATTTAGTTGATTCAGTGAGGATTTGTCAGACTGATTAAGATTGGAATGATTCATTAAAAGATCTGACTCTTAGGAGTCATTTGCTCATGAAGCAGACTAGACTGGTGGTCACAGTTTGTTTGTTTTTGTGTGCCACCCATAAGAGCAACCGGAAAAATGTGTTTCACATTCAGTTCAGATGTAAAACACACATTAATAACCATAAACCCGAGTAAAATATTTATTTTGCCATATGTTCAGCAGAAAATGCTGGCTTTTTCAAGTATTTTACCTGTTGCTGTAGTTTATTTTTGTTTGTTTTCAAGTTTTTTTTTATCTTTTACTTGCATAATCTTATGAAGCCTGAAATATTTAATGTGAATATTTGAATATTTCTAATTGAATTCATTTTATTCTATGTCTTTGATCATGGAATCTTCTGACTTATTTTCTAAATCAGTGGATTTCTGGATCACTGGATCTAATATAGTGATGGAATAATGATGATTCATGGTAAAATGTTTTAATGGAGGAGAGTAGTATACTTTTGTTGGCAGCTGAAAGCATAATTAAATGTAGCTATAATGTTTAGGCTAATAATTGAAAAAAAAAACTTAATAAAACAGGATATTAATTTTATTGTAACCATCAGTAATTGAGAGGATTGTGAAAAGGAAGGCTGGTGCTTTGAGGTAAGGAGTTAAAGAAGTAGTTTACTTTAAAAAAAAAAAAACTTTTGCTGATAATTTACTCACCCCCATGTCATCCAAGATGTCCATGTCTTTCTTTCTTCAGTCGAAAAGAAATTAAAGTTTTTGATGAAAACATTCCAGGATTTTCTCCATATAATGGACTTCACTGGGAACCAAACGGTTCAAGGTCCAAAAGACAGTTTCAGTTCAAACTGCAAACTGTTCAAGGGCTTTAAACGATTCCAGATGATGAATAAGGGTCTTATCAAGCGAAACGATCGCTCATTTAAAAAAATAATAACCAAGTTTAAGTTTTATAAGCTCAAATGCTCGCCTTGCTCTGTTCTGTGATGAGCGTTCGTGACTCTCCTGTTCAAACTCGTTCATCAAAATGAACGAATCCTTTTTCGAGTCATTTGGTTCATTCAACGAACGAAATGAACGAATTGACTCGGAAAAAGATTCGTTCATTTTGATATCTTGGATGACATGGGGGTGAGTAAATTATCAGCAAAAGTTTTTTTTTTTTTTAAAGTGAACTACTCCTTTAAAATAACCAAGAGGACAGTTGTTGCAGAGGTGGAGCAAGTCATTCCATTTTAATAAAATATTGCAAAAGTTTATTTTTTATTTGAAAAACGAAACAAAACAATGCACAGATTAATCATTATTGTATAATGGCTTTTGTTCCCGGAAAACATTTAGTGTTTTTCTATTTCTGTGGCCGTGTTCCTGAGAATGGGCGTTTATAGAACTGTCTAATAAAGATAAAATATATGCATTTAAACTAGAAAATGTATTCCCCAGTTGCTTCTCAGGAAATTATCTGGATTACATCATACGGCTTTGGTTTGTAATTAGCTCAGTTTCGTGGGGTTGCATCCACATTGTTGTCTTCTTATATACCATTTGAGCCATGGATGTCCTGTGTAGTTCAGCATGGTTCATGTCTTGTGTTTAATGGTTTAAGTGAATGTGGGCGGGCTTGTTTCCGTGTGTAGCTACGAATGCCTATGTATGTAGAATATCATCCACGTCCGTCCCCCGGGGGCCCCTGGGCCATCTCTGTCCATGCGTGGCGTCACGGGCCGGCTCTGTGTCGGAGAACAGCTGTGGGCCGTATGGCAGCGCAACTCCCCCGCATTCCTCCCCTCCAAGCGAGTTTTCATTTGTAGCTGACAGCTTCACTGGGCTTCTTTGTCCCCGGGAGGCCTACGGGTGGATGACTGTTGTTGTCTTTACCCAGGGAGCTCCGTTTCTGTGGCTTTGCAGCACTCGCCGCAAAGTTCATATTTTGAACTGCTTCCATGATCCATATATTGAAACCTGTTTATTTCAATGACGTTCGGTCCTTAAAACTATTTATGAATTAGACAAAATGTCATTTATGTACACAAATGTACACAAAATGTGTGTGCATAATATATATGTATATATGCATGTATGTATGTATATACAGTCAGAACCTGTCAATGTTCTTGAAAGAAGTATCTTATGCTCACAATGCATGCATTTATTTAATCTAAAATACAGGAAAAAATAAATAAATAATAATATTGTAAATATTACAATTTATAATAGTTTTCTATTTTTCTTCAGGATTAAAATTTAGATGTATTTATTTTTTTCAAAATTTTCAATATCATTACTAGGGCTGTCAAACGATTAATCGCATCCAAAATAAAAGTTTGTGTTTACATAATATATGGGTGCACTGTGTATAATTATTTTTTATATATATAAATACACACACATGCTTGTATATATTTAAGAAATATTTTCATGTATATACTGTATATAGATTTATATATAATTTATATTATATATAAATATCAATATTTTATATATAAATACTATTTTTTTTCTTAAATATATATATATATATATATATATATATATATACATGCATGTGTGTGTGTGTGTGTGTATTTATATATATATATATATATATATACACACAAAATAATTATACACAGTGCACGCACATATATTATGTAAACACAAACTTTTATTTTGGATGCGATTAATCGCGATTAATTGTTTGACAGCCCTAATCATTACTCAAGTCTTCAGTCACACGATCCTTCAGAAATCATTATAATATGCTTATTTGCTGCTCAAGAAAAGTTTATTATTATTATCGGTGTTGATTATTATTATTATTTTTTGCTGTGCAAGGTAGCTGCATGCATTAAAATGTGCATTAAATGACCTTTTTGCATTTTGAAATGAAAGTATGGCTGTAACTTGGATACCTTATTATTAAGCTGGAACAAAATTGTTCAAGTTAAATAAATTTAATCTTTTGGACCCGTTGATCTGACGACAACTGTGAGATGACTGATGGGCCAATCCAAAGTGTGTCAAACCGTTGACAATTACACTGAATAACCCAAATACGAAGAACAAGAAATTGTTTTGCTGATGTCAGTAAAGTTGTTTGTTTGTTTGTTTTGAGGGTAATGATGGTCCGGGATTAATATTCCATAATCCAGTAAGAGATGGATGAGCCAGTCAGAGGTCTGAGAGCACATAGAGATGCTGTCCAGACTGACCTCATCACAGCACATCACACGCAGGGACTGTAGAGCAAAGCCATGCCATCGACGTCAGTGCTTCTGATTGGGGTTATGTTACTGCTCACCCGGTCACGACCTCACAGTTCCTAACCGTGCCATCACTCATTCAAACTCTCTGCTCGGTTTGGTTCACACAACGACCAGCCGTGCAGAATGAGCCCTGATTTCGGAATGACTCAGGATGGGAATTGGGTTCCTCTTGTTTTAAAAACGCAGATTTTCATGACATTCTGCTCTGTTACCGGTTCTCAAATGTCAAAGACCTCTTTCTATTATGTTGTCCTCATTGGATAACCAATGCAGTTCGATTCGCTAAACAGCCATTTAAAATAATAATTAAAAAAAGTCTTCAACTATGAGTTTTTGTTTGAAACTCTCTACCGACTCATTGCAGGTCTTTACTGATCATTATCAAAGTCCTTTTAGGCAAGTCATGCCATTCGGCCGCCATCTTGTCAACGCTATTTCGGACTAACAAGACCAAGCTCCTATCTAAATGATTTCGCTGGCACTTTCACTGGTCACCGGGACATAAAAACTGCATGTATTAGAGCCCGACCGATAAAGGATTTTGAAGGCCGATACAAATATTTTTGGGTTTTAAAATCCGATATTCCGATATCGGCCGATATATATATATATATATATACTTTTTTATTAAATATTGTTGGATTTCACACACGTGTAAAAGAAAAGCTAACTTTTCTGCACAAGATACGTTTGATACTTTTTCTCTGTGTCTAAATGTTCACTCCTCGCAAGTATAACTTACATTTTACAATGCAGGGACTGTAACTAGAGATATGCTAGTTATAAAACAGTAATCTTTACTTTATTTAGGCAGAAAAAGTTCATTGTTGTTTCCAAGCTCATTAATGTTAACGTTAGCGGTCTTCCACTGATGATAGTGGCGTTAGCTAGCTTTGTGGTTAGCTAGTCTATGATGAGCCATAATTTAGCAATAGATAAGGCCATCCTTAAAAATATTTTGGTTTGCAGTAACAGCAATTTTTTTTTAAAAAGGGTCGGTAGGTAGGTCTATATTTTTTTTTCCAGGATTCAGTGTAAAAAAAAAAGTAAAATTTTGGTCATGGTGATCATGAATTTTTTTATATATTTTTTTAATTGCATAGGCTACTGTGACGTCACTGACTGGGTCTTCAAACTGTGCATCCACCACTAGGTGTTATTGCAACCTACAACCGGTTACGTTTTTAGGCCAGTCACAAAATGAATAAATATCTACTGTATTTGTTATGCAGCAGTGTGCAGGCTTTTTTTCCCCAAATACATGAGATATAAGCAAAAACAAGTACACACACATGGTGAAACAAAGAATACAATTAAACAAAGATACAAATTAGCCTATATACACAGTGCTTTAATTTCAGAAAGGTCTAAAATTAGC
Organism: Pimephales promelas; assembly: GCF_988280905.1. Lineage (NCBI taxonomy): Eukaryota > Metazoa > Chordata > Actinopteri > Cypriniformes > Leuciscidae > Pimephales > Pimephales promelas. The sequence goes on along the minus strand of NC_142775.1, from coordinate 35,777,625 downwards.
TACTTTTCAGTTGTGTTGCGCTGTCTGAAAAGAAATTTAATTTAGTAAATCAAATGTAAAATGACACTGCATGGTTTATCATAGTTAGATTAATGCTTATTAAAGTTTAAGTTAATAATTCAAGAGCTGCGAGTGATTTTTCTCTGCCTTTTGTTGTGTTTGATTCCCATTACTGGCTCAATCGTCACATGTTTATTAGACTACTGCCCCTTTAAGACCGAGTGCGGATCTAAGACCCCGTTTACACCTGGTATTAAAATGCGATCTGTATCCAGATAAGTTATCCGGATAATAAAAAACGCATGTTAATGCAAGGTGTAAACGCGTTGTGATCGGATCGTGATCGGATCTGCCTGACCACATCTGGAGGTAGTCTGGCTCGCATTGTGTCCGGATCTTTACTAGGTGTAAACGCAATCTGGTTGTTGAAACCACATATGTATATTTTACTCCTCCCAAAAATGCTAAAAAATAAACGAGTGAGAGCGTGTTATATAGGCTATGTCATGTTATAGCCTAGTCAGATGCGACACGCATCACCGCAGATGAGCGTCTATTCAACGTGCAAACATCGCAAATAAAAGTGAAAGTAAGTCACAGACGCAGTTAAAACATCTTCAAGTAAAGAAACGAAATTATCATACCAGGCCTGTTGCCACTCTCTCTTATTGATGTCTCGGATTTGGAAATTAGCTGATGATCAATAAAATGCCGCTCAGATCTGTTGCTTTTGGTGGCGTGCAATCCAATAAATCTGCATATAACGCGGGAGTTGAAGATCGGATTTATATCCGTTTTGCAAAAACACATTTATGTGGCCAGGTGTAAATGGAATCAGTACTTATTATCCGGATAACTTATCTGGATACAGATCGCATTTTAATACCAGGTGTAAACGATGACTGATGCACCACCATATCCTCCCAACTATTCACATCCATTTAAGACATAAACTGTGTTTAAATGAATCTCAGAGCAGGTCATTTTAGATTTTATGTATATTTGATAGTTTAGCTGCGCACATGAAGCCCAAAATGAGGCTATAGCCTACTTTTCTTGTCCCGTTGCAGTGCATTTCGGAGCACGCATCACCTTGTGAACAGCGTCTCTTGCGCAGACTTTTGTGCTTTTAATAGCTCTTTTAATGATTGAACCCGTACGCAGTTTAGCAACAGTAGCCTACAGACTGCATTTTACAACAATTACCGATCGTGCTGATTCTGACGGTACGTTTGGGTTTTAGGAAGAAATGACAGCGCAACGCTGTGAAGGGAAGGAAGTTGCGCTAGACAGAATGCGTCTGTAATGGTTTCATCTCAAATATCTTTTTATAATCTTTGAAAGCGGAAATCTAAAATACAATTAGAATAATATCCCAGATCTAAAGTGTAACCACGTTCTGTCCTCATTGTCACTCATTAAGCAGGGCTGTCATGTTGTTCGCGCTGTGGCTCCGGGTGAGAGATCGCTCTCTCTCTCTTCTGGACTGGGAATAGCAAAATTGCATCAGACAAATTGTTTAATATTATTATTATATATAGAAATGGTTGATATTCAGCCCATTTAATACCGGCTTTACCAAGCGGGAACACTGAATGAAACGAAGCGAACGTATAAGCCTTATAGACAGTGTGACACGGGTAAACCAATCGTGTAAACATAATCAGATGACTGACGCCACGGGTTTTTATTTAAAAGAAAGAACGTAGCCTACGTTTATAGACATAAGCGTTTGTAGACAAAAATCGGTCGGTCTGAACGCAAGTTACAACCGGCAAGTCGGTCGGACTAAAAGGGAAAAAAAATAAAAAATTGGGTCGGCCCTAAATTGACAGGGTCGGTCGGGTTACGGCAAACAAGAATATTTTTAAGGGTGGCCTAACATCGTACTGCACATTGTAAAACATACATTTTCAATATAACAGGCCAAGGAGAGATGATTTGAAGCGTGTTTCGTCCTTTTTTATTTTATTTTTTAAATATTCATTTATCGGCCATTATAACTGCCGATACCGATATTTTGGAAAATGCCTAATATCGGCCGATAATATCGGCCGACCGATATATCGGTCTGGAGCATGTATAGAAACAGCAGTAAAATAAGATAAAAATCGCTGAAAACGTTTGATGACTTTGCCCCAAAATATGGTTTAAAACGCCCTTTTCCCCACAGGTTATACGTTTACTACGCATGCGCAAGGGTTCTCGTCTCCGCTGTCGCAAACCTCAACTGTGCGCATGCGTCGGTGGAACCAGACGATAGGCTTACATGTTTCTCGACTTGACTGTTGGCTTTCCGCAGACGATTGGCTTTCCAGCGGGAGGGGCGGGGCATGTGCATACAACCGCCATCTTTGGCGTTATGGGTTTTCTCTATATAGTTGTATTGAGGATTGAGGAAGTGGCATGTCTCTATAAAAATTGTCTCTGTCATTATTCATTAGTCATTACTTTTGTAAATGTAAAATTTAGAATGTAAATTTTGGACAAATAACACTGTTATTTAACCACTTTTATTGTATACATAATTTGTATGTAAGTCACTATTTTGTCATGTTCAACTTGAAATTAACCCAATTACAGTAAAAAAAAAAACACGTATGGACTTGCAAATAACGAAAATATATTCTCATTTGTGTCTTATTGCACTTGAATGGATAAATAAATACAAATAATAATAATTAATAACAAATAAATATTATAACGGTAAGGTTTTTTAATCTTTTAAAATAAGTCTCCTGCTCACCAAGGCTTCATTTATTTGATCCAAAACACAGCAAAAACAGTAAAAAAATTAATAAATCTATATACAGAACGATGAATTTCTTCAAAATGTGATTCCGTTCAATGGCTGATCTTCACACAGGCCTACAACTACTGTGCTCTGCTTGCAAAGCTGAACTTTGCCCTTTGGCTCTCAATGCCTCTGGTGGATCATGGGATTAGCAGCTGTAGTCTTGTTAAGGGTGTTGAAGGGTCACACACTGAAGCCCTAGATGCTCATCTCCCTGACAGAGGTTAGCACACCTTAGTATAAGCTGTTAGTGACACGATGGCACTGATCTTTTGCTCGTAGCCTAATGACTCAATGTTTACTTCAATCCTTTATGAGTAAAGCTTACAGCCATGTCACCTCACCTCTTCCCGAAGGATTTGCGGAGCTCATTAAAGCTGGACCCAGATTTGATTTGCTTTCACCTCTGCCTATTAATGATCAAATACACACATCTAGTAAACCAGGATAGAATACTGTTCCAAAACCTAGTGGCCTAGATAGGCGTCTGACCTCTTAGGTTGCATCCAAAACGGTTGATTTAAACGCTCAACACAGACAGCATCTCTATTTACTACTGATTGCAATCAGATTTACTATGTAAAAGGCATGATATTGTAATATTTAGCAAAACAGCACATACAAATAAAATTTCTTTTTTTATCTTAGGAAGTGGTACTTTGCATTGACCTTGTCCTTATTGTCCTCCCTCCCTCCTTCCCCAGAGAAAATTCGGCCTTAATCAGAACCAGACTGCTCTTTCTGATTCCTATAACTGTCCAGATTTAATATTGCTTGTGGTCGAGACTGTGGTGAAGTCTGGGTGTGGGACATTCCTGGACATTCCTGTTCCTAAGGGGCATAAATCACCAGAGAATGGCACAACAGAACAAAAGCCAAAATAAACAGGGTCAATAAACTGTTTGAATTTCATATTTGATTGAAAATTCATTTGGGGCAGAGCCATGGCACAGACGATTATGGAAGGTTGTTTCCACCACTGAATAAAAAATAAATAAATAATTGCAACTTTTTATCTCACAATTACGAGATATGAAGTCAGTATTGTAAGAAATAAAGTCGCAATTCTGAGAAATAAAGTCGCAATTGCGAGATATAAATTCCCAATTCTTGTAATAAAATCGCAATTCTGAGAAATAAAGTCGCAAATCTGAGAAATAAAGTCGCAATTCTGAGAAATAAAGTCGCAATTGCGAGATATAAAGTCCCAATTCTTGTAATAAAATCGCAATTACGAGAAATAAAGTCGCAATTCTGAGAAATAGTTGCAATTCTGAGAAATAAAGTCGCAATTGCGAGATATAAAGTCGCAATTCTGAGAAATAAAGTCGCAATTGCGAGATATAAAGTCCCAATTCTTGTAATAAAATCGCAATTACGAGAAATAAAGTCGCAATTCTGAGAAATAGTTGCAATTCTGAGAAATAAAGTCGCAATTGCGAGATAGTCGCAATTGTGAGAAATAAAGTCGCAATTCTGAGAAATAAAGTCACAATTTTGAGAAATAAAGTCACAATTGTGAGATATAAAGTAGAGCCCGACCGATAAAGGATTTTGAAGGCTGATACCGATACAAATATTTGTTGGTTTTAAAATCCGATATTCCGATATATCGACCGATATTTTTTTATTATTATTTCAGAAACGCACAACAAAACATTAACAGATTTCCCTAACATTTGTTATTTGTAGTTATTTATGAGTTTTACTTTATGACTTCAAATCTGACTTTATATCCCACATTTCTGACTTTATAACACGCAATTGTGACTTTATATCTCATAATTCTGACTTTATAACGCATTTGTGACTTTATATCATGCAACTCTGACTTTATATCTCGCAATTCTGACTTTATAACACGCAATTGCGACTTTATATCATGCAATTCTGACTTTATATCTCGCAATTCTGACTTTATAACACACAATTGCGACTTTATATCTCACAATTCTGACTTTATAACACGCATTTGCGACTTTATATCTCGCAATTCTGACTTTATAACACACAATTGCGACTTTATATCTCACAATTCTGACTTTATAACACGCATTTGCGACTTTATATCATGCAATTCTGACTTTATATCTCACAGTTCTGACTTTATATCTCGCAATTCTGACTTTATATCTCACAGTTCTGACTTTATATCTCGCAATTCTGACTTTATAACACGCAATTACGACTTTATATCTCACAATTCTGACTTTATATCTCACAGTTCTGACTTTATATCTCGCAATTCTGACTTTATAACACGCATTTGCGACTTTATATCACGCAATTCTGACTTCATATCTTGCAATTCTGAGAAATAAGGTCAAAATTGCGAGATAAAAGTTTACAAGCTTCCATAGAAGATTGCATACATGCTCATAACATTGTATTTACGATGTACACGTGTTTATAAGTGCTGTCAACAGAGACTTACAGTTATTCACACAACGAAAATGTGTTTTCTCACCTTCATGTCATTCCAAACTCTTTATAGCACAATATTGACACTGCTCTTTTCCATACAATGAAAGTCAATTGGTACCTGGAGCTGTAAAGCTTCAAAAATGACAGAAAGGACCATTAAAGCACCATAAAAATGATCGGTGTGGCGCATGCTTAATATTTCATGTCTTCTGAAGCTATAATTCCACTGTTCATTTTCATTAAATGGAAAAAGCACACACGATATTCTTTCGGAGGCGCGCAACAGAAGAATAATAACCGTTGTAGGGTTTGGAACGACATGAGTGTGAGTAAATGATGACAGTATTTTCATTTTTGGATGAACTATCCCTTTAATTGTGTGTGAGAGAGGCTAAAATATTTTTAAAGAGTTTTAAATGCACAAAGTTGTGTGGATGTCGTTCACATGAGCGTTTACAGTGTGTGGCAGTCAATTGCTTTTTATGACTTTTATATGCTGTTTAGTACGTAAAAAGGAGACAAGGTCCAACGTTGTCCCATAAAACCTCTACTTTAGTGAACAAATGATAAATGTTGAAGAATCACTACCAGACAAAAGTTTGAACACACCTGCTTTTTTCACATTGTGAAGTCATTCCAATAACTTAAATGGAAATATGGAGAGAATTTAATGACAAAAAAAATATTAATCAAATGAAATGAGCTACTTTGTCTAGATTCCAGCTCTGCTCTTCATGAGGTGCATCCTGGGATGAAAGATACCAAAATTATTTAAATCATTTAATCAAAAGATTGGAATGTTTTACAAAAATCAAGAGATGGATTCAGACTAATGTTTCCAGGCTTTTGCCTTATTGTGTTTATGTTCAATATCTCTGCATTAATCCCACTTTAATGCTGTTTCTGCCTTGAATCTAGTTCTCTGATATGATGCAAGAAGGAATTTTCCTGTTTACTCCTAATACCCACCACAGTTTTAAGCGTTTAGAGGATTTGCTTGCCCCCCCCTGTCCACATCCCCATGGCACATTAATCTAACAAAATAACGCAGCATTAAAAAAGCATAAAGACCAACGTAAAAGCGTCATCCCAGATTATTACAGTTTTGTGCGCAACTGTCCTCCACTCTTTATCTTGCCTGACGTCAGACGTGGCAATGGTCAACATGGTAATCTCAGGACAGAGAGGTCCGATCACGCACAGGGAAGAGGGACGGGTAGTCAGTATAACAGTTTGGTCTCAAATCAGAGATTGATGTGTAGTCAATCTGGTGTAAACTAACAAAAAGTCCTAGATATGTTCTATTTCTATATAGGGCCAAGAATTACTTTAATTTGTGTACGTTTCCCTTAAAAAAATAAGATAAAGCAACATAAAGTTTGAGATAAGCAAGATAAAGTTTCTAAAACAAGATAAAGTTTGAGAAGGATCATTGCATAAGTATGTTTTCAGAAATTGTGTCTTGAACATTTAAGTGTAGTTTGTCTTAATATTTGCTAATTTTTTACTTGTGTCTATCAAATCTGCCAGTGCACTACCACAATATATACTCGTATTAAAGAAAGTTATATTATGCATTGTTGCTTCTCAAGTAAATTGATTTAAAAAAAAAATATATTTAACTGGAGAATAAAAAACTTATTAACCAAAGCATATGGTTTAGCAACCACTTTTAAAACACCGACATTTGCCAAACAGTCAGATCTTAGCAACCGCATAGCAACTCCTTGACAACCACCCACAGTACACTACCTTAGTAACAGCCTAGCAACCACCCAGAATAGTCTAAGATTGTATAAACTTGCAGAAAATCCCTAGTTAGATAATGATAGAATTTTTCGATATTGTACCAGTCTAATTATGCAATATTAACATTCTACTGTTCAGTGAAGTTTTTACTGTATTTTTTTTATGCATTGTGCTGAAACCATAGACTGTAAAAAAAGATGGACGACGCCCCTCCGCTCTTTTCCATCGGAGAGAACTGTAGCCGCCAGTGTCTCGATATGACGCTGACATCTTGGGACCTGAGTCTGCGCACTTGCGTGTTTCGGGACCAGTCATGCGCAGTCGTGAGCAGGAAGTAAAGCCGCGAAATCAAGGCCGCGCCCTCCTTCGCGCTGAATCAAACGCAAGCACACGCCCCGCACTTTCATTAAGTGTCCTCTGTCTGCTTCGTTCTTCTCCAATGTTGTCTGCTGATTGCAGAACCTCGTTAAAATAAGGTAAATACAACTACTAACCACATAATCAACATTATGAAAAAAGAAAACACTTGAAATTACATCAACGTGATAGAAACTACAGTAAATGACAGAAACTATCTGTGGAAAAAGGATATGTGAAGTGTAATTTAATTGTTTAGTTGGTCTCGCGTCACATTGAATAACACGGGGAGGCGGGATTTATGAGCTATACTAGGACCGGTCACAGGGGGGCGATCGAGACATTTTGGCTTCACTTTTGAGGGCTTGTGCGGCACGCTTGGCTGAAACCAACTCCTTAAGGGACTGCATAGCAATCCGAAATAGTAAATACTATGTTTGGTTTGAATTTACTTTGTGAACGTTAAAAAAGTGTGTTCTTCTATGTACTATGAATGTGTATAGTATGAATGGAATTCGGACATGCCCATCTGCCATGTTGTCACTGTCATGTGATCTACGACGCATTTACAACTTCTCTCCCGTCACCTCACGCAATGGATAAAGGGATAGTTCACTCAAAAATGAAAATTAGCCCATGATTTACTCACTGACGAATACAGTCAGAGTTATATTAAAATATTTCCTGGGTCTTCCAAGCTTTATAATGGGAGTGAATGGGTTTTTGGAAGTCCTTCAAAGTGCATCCATCTCTGATAAAAGTTCTCCACATGGCTCTTGCAGGGTTAATAAAGGCCTTCTGAAGTGAAAAGATGCGTTCGTATAAGAAAAATATTGGTATTTAAAACTTTATCGAATAAAATAACTAGCTTCCAGCCGGCCTATAGTTATTTTATTTTTATCTAAGTTTTAAATATGAATATTTTTCTTACACAAACGCATCGCTTCGATTCAGAAAGATACGGCCGTGTTGAGCACTTTTATCATGGATGGATGCACATTGATGGACTTCCAAAAACAAAAACCCATTTTCTCCCATTATAAAGCTTGGAAAGAAATTTTTTTTTCAATATAACTCTGATTGTATTCCTCTGAAAGAAGAATGTCATATAAACCTAGGGTGGCTTCAAGGTGAGTAGATCATGAGCTAATTTTCATTTTTGGGTGAACTATCCCTTTAAGTGTCCATATAGTAGTATCAGAATCAGAATCAGAATCACTTTATTCGCCAAATGCATCAGCAGATGCACAGGAATTTGATATGGCCATCAGTTACACACAAACTCACACACACACACACACACACACAAAATAATAATAATAATAATAATAAATATAATAAAATTGTCAGAAGGGCTAATTCAGCTATTTAAAAGGGAAATGGCTCTTGGAAAAAAACTATTTAAATGGCGTGAGGTCCTTGTCCTCACTGCTCTATACCTTCTCCCTGAAGGAAGCAGCCTAAAAATGTCACTTGCTGGATGAGACTGATCAGCAGCAATTTTAGCTGCCCTCTTTCTAACTCTGGCCTCATATAAGTCGTTAAGTGACAGCTGCCTCTGTCCAGTCAGCCTCTCAGCTGTGCGCACAATACGCTGTAGTCTGACCTTCGCCTGGGCTGATGCCGATGCAAACCAGACAGTAATGGATGCTGAAAGAAGGCTTTCCACAGTGGCCCTGTAAAATCTAGTCCGAACAGAGCTGGAAACGTTCAGTTTATTTAACTGTCTCAGAAAAAACATTCCACTATGAGCTCTCTTAAGAATGGAGGAACTATTTTCCTCCCATTTGAAGTCATTTGTGATAACAGTGCCTAAAAATGTAGTTGACTCCACCCTCTTCACAACAGAGCTCTTGATAGTTAGAGGTGGAAGGGAGGCGGGTGCCCTACGAAAATCTATCACCATTTCCACAGTCTTTTGCTGATTAAGCTCCAAGTTGTTCTCATCACACCATGCAACCAATTTTGACACTTCCTGCCTGTAAGCAGACTCGTCATTTCCCTTAATAAGGCCGACTAATGTGGTATCATCTGCAAATTTAATCAGCTTGATGGAGCCATTGTTGGAAGTGCAATCATTGGTGTATAGTGAGTAGAGAAATGGTGACAGCACGCACCCCTGCGGTGCTCCAATGTTAGTGGTCTGAGGATCAGACATGTGCTGGCCAAGCCGCACATACTGTTGTCGGTCACTAAAAAAATCCATAATCCAGCGACAAATAGAGGATCCCACCCCCATCAGTGACAGCTTCTCCCCCAGTCGCTCAGGTAGAATAGTGTTGAAAGCTGCCCTGAAATCCACAAACAACATCCTTACGTAAGAGCCAGGAGAGTCAAGATGGTCCAGAGCATAATGCAGTCCTAAATTGACCGCATCATCTACCGAGCGGTTTGCCCTGTAAGCGAACTGAAGTTGATCAAGATAAGGAGCTGTGATAGGTTTTAGATGTGACAGAACCAGCCTTTCCAGACATTTCATGACCACTGATGTAAGGGCCACCGGTCTGTAGTCGTTAAGGTCCACAGCTTTGTTTTTCTTCGGCACTGGGATAATAATTGATGACTTAAAACAACTGGGAACCCTGCATAAAACAATTGATTGATTAAAAATGTCCGTAAAAACTGGGGCTAGCTGACTTGCGCAGTGCTTCAGGGTGGCAGATGAAATCCCATCAGGGCCACTCGCTTTCTTTACATTTTGTCGGCGAAATAGCCGATACACGTCCTTCTCCTCAATGACAATGTCAATGTCAGCTTGATCCTGAGGGGCAATGTTCTCCCCCTCTCTAAATGCGACACCCCCGGGAGGAAAAAAATGAGGGCACAGATTTTTCTCAAATCTTGTATAAAAAACATTAAATTCATTGGCCAGTTTAGTGGATGGAGTGACTAGTTGTTTTTTATTTTTGTAGCCTGTCAAATTCTTCAGCGACCTCCAAGCTGAAGAGGAGTCATTAATGCCAAATTGTTCCTCCATATTCATTTTATAGGCACTTTTTGCTTTCCTGATGGCTTTATTTAACTTTTGTCTGGCCAGCCTGTATTCATCTAATTTTCCTTCTCTGTAGGCCTGTTCTTTGGTCTCCCTGAGTAGCCTGAGAGATTTTGTAAACCAGGGTTTGTTGTTGTTATATTTCACCACAGTTTTGGTGGGAATACAAGCCTGCTCACAGAAGGAAATATATGAACACACAGTGTCTGTATATGAGTCCATAGAGTCACAAGAGACACGCATGGATTCCCAATCAGTGGTGTCTAAACAGTCCTGTAACATCCCAATTGCCTCTGTCGTCCATCTTTTAGATGTGTACTGTACCGCCCTTGCTAATTTTAGCTTTTGCTTGTAGATGGGGACCATCTGAATTAAACAATGATCTGAATTCCCAAGAGGAGCACGGGGAAGTGAACGATATGCTGCTTTGTGAACAGAATAAAAATGATCCAGTACATTTCCTCCTCGAGTCGGACAACTAACTAGTTGTTTGTATTTGGGCAGATCATGTTTCAAGTGACATGCATTAAAGTCTCCCATAACAAGTAGTACAGAGTCAGGGTGCTTATTCTCAATGTTTATAATCAGCTCCGTTAGAGCGTACTGCGCTTCCCGTGTGTTAACTTCAGGTGGAATATACACACATGCAAATATAACAGAGGCAAACTCTCTAGGGGCATAAAAAGGTCTGCAGTCTATAGCCAGGAACTCCAACAAGGGGCAACAATGTTTGTATAATACTGAAACGTCAGTGCACCAGTTTGAATTAATATAACAACACAGACCTCCGCCTGATGTCTTCCCACTTCGTCCTTTGTCGCGGTCGGCTCTGATTAAATTAAATCCAGGTAATTCCACCGCTGAATCCGGGATGCCCACGTTCAGCCAGGTTTCAGTGAAAACAAAAGCCGAATTCATCCGGAAATCTCGGCTGGTCCTTAACAGTAGAATGAGCTCTTCGATTTTATTACTGAGGGAGCGCACGTTAGACAGGCCGACAGCAGGGAGAGAAACCCGGTGTCCCCGCTTCCTCCACCTGTGGAGAGCCCCAGCTCTCCTCCCTCTCGCTCGGCTGCGACGCTTAACTCTTGTCGCTGACTTAATGATATCCTCCTCAAAAGTCAGGAATTCGGGGATCAAGCTGGCAGGCTTTGTTCCCCTAATGTTCATAAGCATGTCACGATTGTAGCTAAACCGCATATTAAGAAAAACAACAGCGAACAACGGCAAAACAAACAAACAAACACACAGCACTGAAACGCCGTGGCTGCCCTGCATAGTTGGCGCCACCCGGACTCACACACACAATAACACAATAAGAAGAACAAACACAAAACACACAAACACAATAGTAGGTAATTCGGGTACTTTTCACCTACCGTTTTTTTAATGCTAACATAAAGTTAGCCAGTATACTGCTCTATTGGTGTACTGTTTTTAGCATTATGTATAGTAGGGAAGTATTTGATTTCAGACAAACTAAACCATAGGCTTTTTTGTGGCAAATAACTTGTGGTACTAAACAGGAACCGGACTGGAACACAATGGCTCGACTATAGTGTCAGTTTTGGGAGGTACTAGATGTTTGGTTTAAAATGGAAGACTGTGGGTTTGCTTAAAACTTATTAAAAACAGTCATTATTTTAAATGCCACACTACACCTTTAACTATGTCTCTGTTTATGTGCTAACTTGTTTTCCATCTTCTTTGGGTCCCTCCCTCATACTGATTCTGCTCCATTCAGGCTGAACACATTTCAAGCATGACTGCATTCATTACAGCGTCAGCACTCTTCTGAAAGGCCCGTATAGATTCTGCGTCTTTACACACCATTGTTCTTCTCTCATTCAATCAAACTTCTGATGTTTGGTCTCCTGGGTTAGGTGACCCCTAGGTCGCAGTCTCTTACCCAAAACAGAACAGGATTGTGGGAATCAGGCAAGGTCTGAAGCACACGGCAGCATTGGTACTGACGAGCTGCCAACGGTCAAGCGATACTAGAAGGTTTAGTTCTGCGAGAACTTTCCTTTTGGGGAATGAGTTTAGAAAAAGGAAGGGGGGAAGCCAGGCACTGCATTTGCCCTCATTGGTCTGTGTCATTCAAGGCTATTGCTGATGCCGCTGCCTTTGTTTAGTTTACTGTAAACAAACAAGCTTTTCTCTCTGTGTGTGTGGCTATTACTCATGCAATGAAACATGTCAGTTTGTTGCCCATTCACTTTTGAGGCATAACCTTGATCATTACTCTAATTAGAGGTCCAAGAGCCAAAACATTTGTGAAAGCGATAGTTTTTAGCATGCTTTTTTCTATCATAAACAGGCTACTGTATGTCAGTATTGCATGCAAACTCTATTCTGAGGCTTTAAAGTGCCCCTATTATGCTATTTTAAAGGTTACTACTTTAGTTTTGGAGTCTTTTACAACATGTTTTCATGCAACAAAGGTCAAAAAACTCTCAAATACTCTGAAACGACTCGTTCAAAGATTCAGTGTCTCTAAACTCTCTTACCATGACACAACTAGGGTTTGGTATCATTTGAACGTTAATGATTCTTGATTCTGCTTATCTATTCAAATTCTTTTGTATTCCTAATTTCAATTGCAATTGGTTAAAAAAAAAACCTAGATATCATTCACATTTATTGTAAGTCTTATTGTAAAACATTTCATCGTAGCTGAATACCATGAGCAAAAATCAACTTGCTAAATAACACTTACACAAGTAACATTTGCCTATGGTTTAAAAATACCATACCAATAAATAAATAAATAAATAAATAAATAAAAGTAGCCTAACTAAACATACATTTCGAACATTATTAAAGACAATTAAACACTTGGCAAATAAACAAATTAGCAATTGCTCAAAACCGAACAAAAATACGATTGAAATAATCAGCGTTTTCTGGTATTCATGTACTGAAACTGTAATCAAATGTAAAATAACATTAGATTTTATGAATCAAATATAGGCTACATTACAAATACAGTTACAAAAAGTTATTCCGTCAAGAACATCTTTGTCTTTCGTTGTTGGTTTAACGTTTTAATAGAGACGGCAGCAGGAATATTAGGATGCTGTCACTTTAAGATCCAATATACTGTTACACATGCATTTCACGACATGAAATGCAGAATTAAAGGCACCCCTGGTAAATATGATCAAAAATGGCTGTAAAAAAATAAATCTGTATTGTTTATCCTTTTGATCTTTCATTCAAAAAAATAGCAAAAATCTAACCTTTCATTGAAGTATAAGAATTGAAAGTGGGGGGAAATCACATTATGAAATAAATGTTTTTCTCCAAAGCACGTTGGCCCCAATTATTGGCACCCTTAGAATTTTTTACAAGTAAAAAATCTCTGAAGTATATTCCCATTAATAATTACCTTTTTTTTTTAAGCACACCAGGGTGACTAGGAACATGAAATTGTTTGACTTCTTGTTTCACAGGAGTTTAAATATGAGGAAATACAAAGGCCAAATTCCCTTAATCATCCATCACAATGAGTAAAACCAAAGAATATAGATCTGATGTGCATCAAAAGGTTGTTGAGCATCACAAAATAGAAAGTGGCTGTAAGAAAATAGCTAAATAGTTGAAAATCCCCATTTTGACCATCAGGAAAAGTTCCAAACTACAAAGATGTTATGAATCTGTCTTTATATTGTCATAATTTATGGTGAGGAGGAAAGTTTTAGTGGCCAAATGACTCTTCAAGGATCACAGATGGAGAATTGCAGAGATCACTTGAGTCTTGGGGGTCAGAAAGTCTTAAAATATATCAAATTTTTGTAAAATTCATCATTTATGATTATGAAACAAATTCGCTTTTAGCTGTAAAGCAGTTCTACATATGATAGTAGTGTCATTCAGCTCAATGTTGTTTCAATTCAGTTCTTCAGTGTTGTAAAGTTCATCAGTTATAAATTGAATTCATTTTAGCTATAAGTAGCTTTACAGAAGGCAGTAGTGATTATTCAGCTCAAGTCAGTTGACAATACCGGTGTCAGTGTTGCAAAATTAGTGGCATGATCAATTTTTCAATCCAGTTTGTCAATCTGCCTGAGGTTATTAATGCAGGGAACTGACATTTTTATATTCAGCCCTAATATTTAACCAAACCTATTTACCCAAAAGCCTGACACAGTAGGTCAGAGGCATACAAAAGGAGCAATGACATTTTATTTCAATATTTTCTTTGAAATTCAGCTCTGATCTTCTAATTGTATGCACGAGTTTCTTCATATAAATTCACCCCCTGCATAAACTACCTGTCATCCAAAGGCCTCCTAATTGCTGGTTTGAGTTCCCTCTCAGTATGGGGTGGTACTATTTAAGAATGCTGCACTTATAATTAAAACATCGCTGCGATGAAAGTAATGGGTATCTCTTACTCGCCATATAACCTATAGTGACAGTACCATTACATTTGCATTTTTGGGGGAGCCTCTGCCACTTTAATTCAGCTAAAGTTAAAAGAGAAGACATGAAGGATGAGGGGGAGGAGCTAAGTTGTGGGGGTGCTAGGTGGTTGGCTGGGCCCGTTTCCAGTGGTTTCTTATTGGTTTCTGACTGGCCAAATATTTTGTACAGTGTGGGACATGGTAAAGTTGGGTACAGTAAAGATCATTTAGCACAAAAGCACACTTGTATAAACATTACTAATTCATTTAGTAAATTTCTTAATTCGTAGAATTAATTTTAACATCTTAATTGACCTAATTGCGGGTCCTTTGAAGTGTACTTTGTTTTAATGAGGTTGAGTGCTTAAGGAGTGGCCTGTGGCTTTTAAAAGCTTATGAAATATCATACGCTAACTGATTCCTGTGATGACCAGCTAATGACTGCGGAGCAGATGTGATCCTGAGAGACAGCACTGCGCTAATCTCTAGGTCCGTTCACATGACGTGCATCATGGCTTCAATGCATTGGTTGCGCGTCTATTGGAGAAAGATGATTTTACCCGTGACTCATTACTTTTGACTCTTGAAGGGATTTTTTTTATATGTGATCCCTAAAATTTCACAATTTTCAATTTTGCAATTTAAAGTTACAGGGGAACTAAATGAACAAGTCGTTGAATGACAGCAGGGTCTAGCATCATTCAGAATAGAAATTATAATGCCTTTTCAATTCCAGTTCAATTCCTGAATTTGAATTGAGGTAGAAAACAGGTGGACGGACGGACGGACAGAAAGATGGATTGATAAATCCATGGATAGATGGATGGATAGATGAACGGACGGACAGATGGATGGATGGATAGACAGACGGATAGATGGATGGATGGATTAATGGGTGGATGGATAGACGGATGGACAGACAGATAGATGGATGGATGGATGGACGGACGGACGGATGGATGGATGGATGGACGGATGGATGGATGGATGGACGGATGGACAGACGGACGGATGGATGGACAGATGGATGGATGGACGACGGATGGACGGATGGATGGACGGATGGATGGACGGATGGATGGACGGATGGATGGATGGATGGACGGATGGATGGATGGATGGACAGACAGATGGATAGATAGATGCATGGATGGACAGAGGGATGGATGGATGGTCGGATGGATGGATGGATGGATGGATGGATGGATGGACGGATGGACGGATGGATGTACAGACGGATGGGCGGATGGATGGATGGACAGATGGTTAGATGGATGGATGGACAGATGGATGGAAGGACAGATGGATAGATGGATGGGCGGATGGAAAGAAAGAAAGAAACAAACAAACCTAACCAAACCCCCAATCGTTCCTCGGGCACCGCAGCAAAGATGGCTGCCCCTGTTTGGGGTGTGTGTTCACAGTGTGTGTGTGTGTGTGTGTTCAATACTCGCTGCTATGTGTGTGCACTTGAATTTGTGAAATGCAGAGCACTAATTCCCAAAATGGGACACCATACTTGGCTACACGTCATGTCACAGTTTTCACAGAATTTTTAAAAATTGCAATTCAATAAATTTCACTTTCCGTTATTCAAATTCCAAATGAACTCCCTGTTAATTGTGGCTAATTTAATTTTAAATCACAGTTATTAATTAAAATGAACTCTATGAAGGTAAATATAAATGCATAAATGTAAATCGAGACATTCAGGAGTTCTGGATACAGTTTGTTTTGTTTTTAAAATACATTTCTTGTTGCTTTGCACTAAATTGAAACAAAATTATTAGCATGAAAAAAGTCAGAAGTCAGAAACCCATGTAGTTGCAGACCTTGACCTTTCATTGCAAAGTCACATCAGATACAACATTTGAATTGTTCTGTTATGATCGGCTGCACTTCGAAAGGTCAGTGGCAAAAAGCCATTTGAGGACTTCTCTCCGTAGAGTTCGATGCGTTGGACAAGTTGATGTGAAACATGTGAAAAGACCTCTTTAGAGTTTGAGGCATGCTGGGAGTTTTGAAAGCGAGTTTCTCATTTTCAGACTGTTGTGGAGTAAAGGTTATCTTTCCACTGACGTTTTCTCACCTCTTCGCGGTGGAGGTTCAGATGAGACATGACCCTGAGCGATATGTGTGGAAACCAAAACAGGCCTATTATTGTTTCACAAAGGATCATGAAAAAAACGAGCGCTGAGGCTTTTATGACAGGAAGTGAGAGTCCCGCATTGTAACGTGCTGGCCTTCTCGCTGCGAGTTGCCATGGAGCTGAGTGGTGCGCGTAGGAAGAGCTTTGGAAAGTGGCAGGCTGGCCGCGTCCCCCTCCATCCTGAATTGCTTCTGTTGTTCTACAGCAAAACTTCATTAATGCTCGCTCATAGCGCTGGGAAAGGAAGCGGCCGGGCTGTTAAACAAGCCAAACGTGCTGGTGTTACGAGCGAAGGTTCATCCTTCCTGCTGTTAAAGGAGATGGCCTGGGTCAACCATTCTGAACGTTAGTCCAGCTGCTGAAGGGTCATAGTCATAGACGTTTGCCATGGTCGTTGCCACGCCGGTGACGTTTGCCTCTTCCCAGATTAGATGCAACTGGGGGGGCTTTTGTTGTCAGATGGGATCCAGATTTCATGAGCTCATCGTAGGCTCAATCGAAAACCCTTCTGGACCCTTTTTAATACCGCAAATGTGGAAATGCATAACAAACAGACTTAAGGTGGGATTTTTCCAAAAGCTCTCCGCCTTCGTCACAAACCCACTGAAGCAGATACGTGTTACATGTGCTTCTGTGAAGGTAAACTAGGACGAACCTGAACTGATGGGTAATAAATTGTGCTGTGAAAAAGTAAGTACACCCCATGTTTTCTCCAACATGTTAAAGGGGTCATGACATGAATTATTATTTTTTTTATATATACTGTACGTTTCACTTATAATGTCAATAAAGTTTTGCAATGTCAATAAAGTTTTCTGAATTGAACGCTCTGTCAATGTTAACGCGCACTGCTGTGATTGGCTAACATCTTTGCATATGAAATAAATATTACATGTGGAACTCTCTCAAACTTTTAGCATGTTTTTACTGTTACAGCTATCAAGATAAACTAATATATCAACCCAACTAATGCCTCCCAATATTAAAATGAACTGTTTTTCGAGCTTGATTAATTAAATGCTTAATTTATAATGAGGAGGACATTTTAAGCTGTGGAACTTGCAGAATGGTTTAATGGTACAAAACCTCTTATATGTCAAAAGATCAAGGCAAATTTGATTTTTTTTTTTTCATGTCATCACCACTTTAGGAGATGCAAATATTAAATAGGCATTTCTCCAAAGTTTCTCCAAAGTCCTCCAAAGTTTCTCCATAACAATATAACATATGACACTTGTAATTCACATTTTTTGAGGGTAAGTAAACAGAAATGCCCATTTCTTGTGTTAGGAAAAGGTTAGTGCACCACTGCAATTATCACTATTCTCTAAAGTTAGACTTGAGTGCACCAATTGTTAGATTCAGATCTAAATGAGTAGACCATCAGTAAAGAGGATAGTCATACCATATATATATGAAGAGTTCAGATGCAAAAGCCTCTAAGTGCCATTTGAAATTTTCTTCTAGAATGTTCATTTTTATCAAGCTTGTATATTTAAGTTCAGTGATTTCACTTAAATGGCAATGATAATTACCTATTAATTGTTATTTAAGTGAAATTACTGAACTTAAATATACAAGTTTGACAAAAATCATCATTATAGAAGAAAATTTCAAATGGCATTTAGAGGCTTTTGCATCTGAACTCTTCATATATACATGTATATATACATACATATATATATATATATATATATATATATATATATACCTAAATAAACTGGTCTTAAGCATTTAAGAACTTGGTACCATCATGCCAAGAACAAAAAAAGTGCCTGAGACCCCCAGAAGAAAGCTTATGTGACTGAAAATAGATAGAGACATTTGTAACCTATTTAAAATGTACCGTTTCACTGAAAATAAAATTATTTTCAAGTGGAGGTTTTCACACAATCTAAAGAATTCTGGAGGAATGTGCAAAAAAAAAAAAAAAAAAAAATTGTGTGTAGCCTGTGAATGTATATTCATTTGGTATTTGTTAAGTTAAAATGCCCAAGTTTCAGTATTAAAATGCTAACAATTTTCATGGGGTGTACATATTTTTTTCCACTACACTATATTTTTTGTTTTGTACGTATATGGATTTAATTTGGCTTGCAAAGCAGGAAAGAGTAGTGGGAAATGTTATGGATTTTAGGGATTGGTATAGGTTTAGCATAAGTAAGTTTTGTTTTGTTTTACTTTACCTTATGGTGAGGCAGCATAGTGGTATATATTTTGTAACTTCAAAAAACAAAAAAACAGAATAAATTCGTTATTGTTTGTTTTGTGGTAGATATATCTATTCGGCAATGATGTTTTTTATGTACATGTGAGAACAACAAAGAAAAGGGGAGTCATGTAAAAATACAGAGCAGGACATGTCCCAAACAAGTTAAGACATGGACTAATTTATTATTAGAGTTTAGTTTTTCCATTGGTAGCTCAGCATTTTGTTAAATGTCAACCTCCACTATTTGTAGGTAGCTTTGGTGAAGTTATGACTACACCATTATCTGATTACAATCTTAAAACACTGCAAGATTCCATTATAGTTTTGCTTTTGCACATCTCACTGTTTGATTCCTATGCAAATGCAATTATATCATGTCAGTCCACTTAAAAAGTGCATCATTTGTTGGTTTATATATGGCGTTTTAGGTGTACTAACACGAGTCGTGAGTAAGAGGGAGGCAGGTCCTGTTTTGCCTGTTATCTCATGACCTGAAACGCCTGCCAAAAGCAGTGTTATGCAAAAGGCCGGGAGGAAAAAGAGAGTCTGGGAAGGTACAGTGTTGACGTCAGAGGTACCCACATGCAAGAATTGGCTAATATCTTGTAATTAGCTGGAATGTGCCGGTTTATTGTACAACGGTTTACCCCTGTCAGCTCTCCAAATACTCCTCTTTGTTTTCAACTACGTATGGGAAAGTGATTCTTTAAAAAGCTTTCAGGCTCCTTGAGGGGTGAAAGTACTATATTAGCACTGACGTTTCCCGTGATTCGTATCTCTTTATATCTGTCATAATAAAACCAGAAGAAAGAGAGAGGCTACCGGTATCTCTTTTTTTCTGGACGGCTCACCAGATTTTGCATCGCCACCCCCCAGAGCAGTATTTAAAGATCTATTCATTTTTACTGGCAGTTCAATGGAGTTTTAAAAGCTTCACATCGATAAAGAGGCTGGATGCCAGCCGTTTCCTCACCATCGTGCTACACACTTTCAGAAGCCTTTACAGCCTCTGGCAGGGCATTTCCAGGTACTCCTGATCCTAATCCATCATGCTGGAGATTCCTCATTCATAATGCATGCTCTTTCTCTTTCATAAGTTCATGAGCTTCCACATTCAATAATGAATATTACCTTCTCCCCTGATGGCTGACATGCTAATGGCATACAACACTTGGATTGGTCCTTTCTTTTGTGCTGTGAGATGATGATTGCGCCCTTTTCTTATTATAGATAGATCAGGATGGTTGATTAGTCATATGGTTACCATCCACTTTTTCCCGGACGTGTCCGGCCGTCGATGTCCGGGATTCAGCTTTTGCTTTCTGCAGTCGCCATTCATTGTTTATATGCACAGCTTTTGTTTCAATCTAACTGAATTGATTCCGATTGGTGAATGTGAATGTAGTGTTTACATGAACGCTAAAACAAGTGATCGGTTGATGTGCGTTTTAACATTGCAAAGAAAATTCCCGCTCCTCCGTGAGAGATACGAGACCGGTGCGTCTCACAGGTGTCGCTCATCGGTAATCACGCCATCGTTCTCACTCGCTCGCCACAGTAAACATGATGAATGGCGACTGTAGAACGCAAAAGCCGAATCCCGGACATTTTGGGCGATCTCGAAACGCATTTTCAGGCAGACTCACTTACCGGTAGGCGTGGCCTCCTAGGGCAGCGATGCAAGTGCATTCTGGGAGTTGTTGTCTTTCATCCACATCAGCCAAAAATACATTTTCTGGCTTTTCTCAGTCTAGAAAGCTCCAAATTCAAAAATAATTTCCCATTTCTACTACATAAATGACCCATTTTAAATAAACATTCATCTTTCCAGAGGTGACGTATCCCTTTAAGTGTCACTTTTTTTGTTTTTAGTCTGTTAGCTTGCAGACAGACAACTTTGGCATTTGTGTCTCACTGTTTTTCAGCATCTTGTTGAACATGTATATCCATATTATGTCAAAAAGTAGGTGTTCTGGTGAAATTAACTTTATTTTTGAATCTTACAAAGCTGCAGAATTAGCGCAGGCAAACACGTTTCTAATGAGTTGGTTTTATATGTCAGGTCTGTCTTGTTTGTGCTGCTTGACTGGGCATGTGTGTTATTCTTAGAAGATTTGGAGCATGAATTGACGAGCACCTGAGGCTGTGGACACCCAGAGGAATGACCCGCACTTGGACAGGCCATCCATTGCGTAGCATTTACAGGATCAGGATCTAGTTTTTCACAAGTAAGCCATTGATGTCAAAATAAAAAGCTTTATATGTTTTAGATGCACAGTCTTTGCCATCAGCAACACAAGATATGGTTAACATTTTCTCCTCTCCTATTAAAGTTATTTATTTTGCAAATGCATACAAAAATAAATGGTTAGTCGCTTTTTATAATTTGTACATTTGCCATTGTTTTATTCTTGCTGTCAGTGATTTATGTTTGGGTCGTGACCCACCAGTAGAAACCCACTCCTCTGAAATATTTAATCGACGAGAAATTGCTTTCAGTGAGTGCGTTCTCTGTAAAATAATTTCAGAAAATCCATATCCAGACATAACAACTAACTGGAAAAGTCATGAAAAAGTCACACAGTCTTACTTAGCCTTGTTTTATTTCCGGCACTCTGTTATTCTCTAATTGCTCTCATCCTGCCATTACATCTACCGTACACAGGCTCTTTAGACATTTAGCAATTAGTACGGGATTGTTGGCTCTCATCAGGGTGACTGTCAGGGTTATTCACCCAGGCTCATGCCATTATCTCCTGGCGCATCCCTGAGCCTTCATGCAGAGCATTACGTGCCCTCTGTGATGCAACGTGGCTCCGTTCTATAGCGAAACGCACCATTTTTAGTGGCGTTAATTGTCTGGATGACATAGCTGGATCTTTTCAGCAACTGGGAGAGCTGGATCTTTTAATCAGAGCTTTGATTAGAGGGCAGATGGTGGATTGGGTCCTGGGAGAGGACTTCAGATGAGAAAGCCCCACTAGCAGAGGGCTATATCAGCCTTGAGGACAGATAAAGAGGTACAGGCCGCTGATGTATGGGTGAATGTCAAGGAAATATTTTCAGAAATGGACTATCAGAGACTCCCATCGGAGAGGCTCACCATGGCCGTGCCCTGATACTTGGAAACAAGCTGGTGCGAATGGGTAATTGTTTTGGATAGATGGATGAAAAGTATATAGATACTTTATTTTTTTAATTAATAGACATTTTCGTTACAGTAATAGTGAAAATTAGGCAGGAAATGTGCTTAATTGTTGTGAAAATAATGCATGATTTGGATCATGTTTCAGTGAAGACTGGTGTAACGATGCTGAAAATTCCGATTTGCATCACATGACATGAATTTAAAAATAAATTATTTTAAATTGTGATAATATTTCAGAATATTACTAGGGCTGGCAAACGATTAATCACAATTAATCGCATCCAAAATAAAAGTTTGTGTTTATATGTGGGTGCACTGCACTGTGTGTAATTATTTTATATATATATATATATATATATATATATATAAACACACACACATGCATGTATATATTTAAGAAATATTTTCATGTATATACTCTATATAGATTTATATATATAATTTATATTATATATAAATATTAATATTTTATATATAAATATTTTTTTTTCTTAAATATACATGGATGTTTGTATTTATATTTATACAAAATTATTATACACAGTGCACCCACATATATTATGTATACACATACTTTTATTCTTTATGCGATTAATCGCGATTAATCGTTTGACGGCCCTAAATATTACTGTTTATTTTTTTTCTTCAGTATTTTTGATCAAACAAATACAGCCCTCGTGACCAGAAGAGACTTCTTTCGAAAAGAACCCCAAACTTTTGAATGGCAGTGTTGTGTATTATATTTCAAAACAATATATTAAAAAAATATGAAAACGAAATATTTAATTTAATTTTGAGGTTAATTTTAGACCCTGCTAACACCTGTGTGCGTACACGTGTCTCTGGTGTCTCTCAGAGTTTAACAGCATGTTCGAAAGGACAGGAAAGAGTGAGCGATTGAAGCATCTGACTCATCCATCCTGTTTGTCACACACAGAGGTGGACCGTCCTACTGAAATCATGATGTTCTCATTCACACTACACACACATGCACATGGCAGCCATGTGCTCCAACCTGTGATATTTTATAAACAGCCTTAGAAGTGCTAGTATCACAATGTACACCATATACAATGTTTGTGACGTTAACAAGTTCTCCATCTCAAATGAGCTGCTGTCATGGACCCTTTTCACATTTCCAGGGTTCTCAGAAATGGAAGAAGGGTTCCTGCAGATTCTTAAAGACTTAAAAAGTGCTTCAGGTCTTAAAAAAGCCATACATTTGACTTTAAATGTGCTGCAAGTTATGTAACGTTCTATAGTTGTGAATAAAAACTACACATTATTTTTGCATTCCCTTTCGGTCAATTGCTAAAAAATCCATGATAAATGGATTTGTGACTTTCCAAAAAAGAGGCAACATTTTTTATTACAGTGGTCAGAATAAAGAAAAATGTCACATGACATTTGCCATCACTACTTCATCCGTTATATTGGAAACACAAATGCAACAGTGTTAAACTATTTTACTTGAATTCAGTGCCATGGTATGAAAGTATAAACAAGTGTTATAAATGTGCATATTTTTATAAATGAAAATATAAAATCATCACAGTCTGTGAAAAGGGTCCATTTAAGTTGGTGAACTGATCCAAATCAAGCCAATTTGTTCACAAATCATTCACTGTTTTTGTGAACTGGATATCTTGATTCATTCATAAAGATTTGATTTGTTCAGGAATCTTGAGCTTAAAAGCTCTACTCCGCAATAACTGGTGTAAAAACTAGTATAGAGATACAGTAGTATAGAGAAAATGAATTATAATCCATTTAGGTATATGATGCTTTTGGTGATGCACAGAAGACAGATATAATACATATATTCTAATAAATGGACAACATTTTGTGAATTTTAATCCTGGCGTGATTATAGGATGTTGGTCATATTGCATAGCCCTGTTGACTTCCTCTCTGCAGGATTTGTGTTTAACTGTGAGATCTGCATGCAGAACACATCCAGAATTGGTCTTCAACGCCTTAGTCGGGGCCTGGGGCAAAAACAGCGATGAATGGTTTTTAATGAAGACAGAATTTGTTTTATGACGTGTACGTGGAATCTGTCCTTTTATCTTTTTGTGAAAGGAGATTTCAAAACAGCATGTGTACCGCCTTGATTATGTTTCACTTGTCTTCTCAGCTGCTTTCTTGACTGTTTCATCTTCCTCCTGGGACAAACCCACAATCTCACTGCTGGAGTGAAAGATGTAGACTGTGCTGTGACAGAAACTGAGTCTGTTCCTATAGTCGAGAGAGCAGAAGACTGCCTTTGGACAGGATCAGCATGAGCCGTCTCAATAATGTTTGGATGAGAACGTCCAATCCATGGTTGAAGGGGTCAGGCTTGAGCACCGTTATCCTTTTAGCCTTTTCTTTGGTCTTTGTGAAAGCTCTAGCGGAGTGTTTAATGGATTGGAATGGGTAAGATGTTTTTCGACGGTGTATGATGAGCTCAGTTTGAAATCAAGCAGAAATACAGCAGATTAGCCAACCGAGTTAGCATTTTAGCTCTTCCAGTTCCATCGTCCTGAAGTCAGTCTGTTTTTTGAATGGGTTTTTGGTTAAATGCCTGAAATAAGGTCTGGTGAACAACACACGCTCAAGATAAACATAAAATACA
Source organism: Pimephales promelas (assembly GCF_988280905.1). Classification (NCBI taxonomy): domain Eukaryota; kingdom Metazoa; phylum Chordata; class Actinopteri; order Cypriniformes; family Leuciscidae; genus Pimephales; species Pimephales promelas. The sequence continues at coordinate 35,752,774 of NC_142775.1, read as the reverse complement.
CTCACCTAAAGGATTATTAGGAACACCATACTAATACTGTGTTTAACCCCCTTTTTTAAGCATTCTTTAGAAATGTTGGCCCATATTTATAGGATAGCATCTTGCAGTTGATGGAGATTTGTGGGATGCACATCCAGGGCACGAAGTAGTTACCTCTGGTGACTGTGGGGGCCATTTTAGTACAGTGAACTCATTGTCATGTTCAAGAAACCAATTTGAAATGATTCAAGATTTGTGACATGGTGCATTATCCTGCTGGAAGTAGCCATCAGAGGATGGGTACATGGCGGCAATAAAGAGATGGACATGTTCAGAAACAATGCTCGGGTAGGCCGTGGCATTTAAACGAGGCCCAATTGGCACTAAAGTGTGCCAAGAAAACATCCCCCACACCATTACACCACCACCACCAGCCTGCACAGTGGTAACAAGGCATGATGGATCCATGTTCCCATTTGGTTTACGCCAAATTCTGATTCTACCATCTGAATGTCTCAACAGAAATCGAGACTCATCAGACCTGGCAACATTTTTCCAGGCTTCAACTGTCCAATTTTGGTGAGCTCTTGCAAATTGTAGCCTCTTTTTCCTATTTGTAGTGGAGATGAGTGGTACCCGGTGGGGTCTTCTGCTGTTGTAGCCCATCCGCCTCAAGGTTGTGCGTGTTGTGGCTTCACAAATGCTTTGCTGCATACCTCGGTTGTAACGAGTTGTTATTTCAGTCAAAGTTGCTCTTCTATCAGCTTGAATCAGTCGGCTCATTCTCCTCTGACCTCTAGCATCAACAAGGCATTTTCACCCACAGGACTGCCGCATACTGGATGTTTTTCCCTTTTCACACCATTCTTTGTAAACCCTAGAAATGGTTGTGCTTGAAAATCCCAGTAACTGAGCAGATTGTGAAATACTCAGACCGTCCCGTCTGGAACCAACAACCATGCGACGTTCAAAATTGCTTAAATCACCTTTCTTTCCCATTCTGACATTCAGTTTGGAGTTCAGGAGATTCTCTTGACCAGTGTTTACTGCGATAATCCAAAAGCCAATGGAAAACCTATTGGGGTTTTATCAAGGGAACCGGGGTGATGCGATCTTCTGGGTTGGCCTACAAAAGTACATCATCTTTGCAGCATTCGGTTGTATTCCTAAAATAGATCCTTTGCATGGAATAGAGTGCATTGCAGTGAATGTTAACATTTTCTTTTTGGAAACCATTGAGTGAATTAGGAAAGTTGGGGATTTGCTTTTTAGGTTAGTTATGCTTTTGAACTTTGAATATGTACCTCTAAAATGCTTGATTACTTTGATGGGTTACAATGGCCATGATTAAGGCACCCTGAAAGTCTTGGGAAAAGTGCTTGAAAAGCTGTACGAACTCTTGCATCCTTGTGAGGCACAGTCACATTTTGATTTTTATCATTCTCTAAAGCATTGTCTCTGTCTGTCTACCGGTTACTCTATGATCCTGGTACATGATGTAATACTACTACCTCCTTTGATTTGACCTTGCTTTGAGAAGCTAAAGGCTTTTTACAGAAGATTATTTGAGTGACTTTCCCTTGATATCACTTCCCGATCCTTCATAAGACATTCTGCCTACTGGAAGAAGTTCTCATTAGAGGACCGTCTTTGATTAACACATCATTATTAAAGGCTCTCGTTGTTTTTGATCGCGTTTTCCTGGCTGGCTCAGGGTGTTTCTTTAGTGATTTAATTTGGCTTTTTTTTTGCTGGAAATGTTGAAAATGCTTATTAGTGGTGCTTTGCAAGCATCGCTAATACTGTTGTTCATACTTGGGGTTAGTGATCTTGACAAACCTCTAACCACAGGTATTAAACTTTGGCGTGACTCTTCCTGCACAGTTTGTGCTACAGAACATTTGTGGGGTGGGTTTAGCCCACTTGATGATCAAACGGGATAAAATAACTAAATAAAGAATATGAAATAAAGGGTTTAGGGTCCATTTCTGACTATTAACTAATTATTAGAGAGAGCTCAAAAAGATCCTCATTTGTGTTCTGAAGATGATCGAAAGTCTTACAGGTTAAAAAAACTAATTAATGACATAATTTTCATTTTTGGGTGAAATATCCATTTAACTATGACTTTTGCATCAATATACTCTCCTAATCACTGCTTACTGTTAGTTAGTATAGTTGTTAGGTTTAGATATCAGGTAGGATTAAGGATGTATAATATGGTCCTGCAGAATAAGGCACTAAAATGTGCTTTATAAGTACTAATAAACAGCTAGCATCCTAGTAAATTGCACGTCAATAGGCAACTAGTAAATAATGAGAATTGGACCCTAAAGTGTTACCAATAAAATAAAACATCTTCTCTATGCAGTCATGAGGGTAAACTGCTTGTTTATCCATTTTGTTATCCTCTCTAGAGGTGTGTGGGACTTAAACCCACCCCACGATAGCGCTCTTGCATTAACATGTTCTCTTAACAGGCTTGTAATGCAGGGGAGGCTATGTCATCACTTCCTCTAGGGGCGCCTCAAGGAAAACACTCCAGTCCCACTGGGACGTCCGCTGCTGGTTAGCCCACTTGTGAAGGCTGACAGTGGGAATGTCTGATCAGCAGTGCTCTAACGCGTTTTGGAGGCTGACGTAAAGTTTATACCCGTCTTGTAGGGGAGACAGAGGTTCATGGGCACAGTTTTCATACTTTGTTGAATATCTGTGGTGGAATAAACATTATGATAACAGAACTAAGCATTTTGTTTATTTGTTTTTTTTTTTATTAAAGTATGTTCTAAATTGGCTGAATAAAGTTATGTACAGGAGTACATTTGTGGAGTTGGTTGGCACAATTTAAAATGACAAAAGGCTGATTTATACTTCTGCGTCGAGGGTACGCCGTAGTGTACGGCGTTGGCTACGCACGTAGGCGACGCCGTTGTGAGCATTTATACTTCTGCGTTCAGGTATTGGTTGCTCTGCAGTACTGCTCCGAAACGCTAGGAGGCGGCGGAGGGTTTTAATGTTCCACTGTGTTTAGATTCCTCGCGGCTAGATTACTACAAGCAATAGCGACTGAAAGAGAGTGGATCATGTTGGAGTTGGAGCTTATTGGGGTGGAAAAACAGTTCATATTAGTGAAATTACTAAAACTGAAAGGCAGAAATGAGAGAAGACGTCGGAGGAGAAGGTACGTGCGGAAATGCGTATGAGGAAATACGATGCTACCAAGCCGACCAATCACCGATCTTGCGGTCCGCGTCGTCGCGACGTGTAGTTACATTTTTGAAGAGGTGCGCGTCAGGCAACGCGGAAGGGTACGCGGTATGGGACGCGTCTGTGCGTATGCTACGCCGTACCTACTGCGCGCACCCTACGCAGAAGTATAAATTGGCCTTAAAGCTTTAAAGCCACACATGTTTTTGGGAAACAGCGACCCCTAAAGCCGCTGTGGTGTACTTGCACTGTTGTAAATAACCGTAACGCCACCTTCAAAGTGGCAGTTGAAATCCTCTCCGATACGACTCCGAAATGACCGGAAGTCATTCATTTCCTATGGAGATTCGCAGACCGCATGCAAATGGGTCCGAAACGGGTCCGACCAAGTGCGGTGCGAAGAAAATCGTGTCCGTTGGTCATACAGATGCGTTCAAAAAATGTAACTCTTGCAGAAAGCTACGGATGTTTCCTATCCGACAATAGAGAGCCTAAGTCCCGCCCCTCCGCTTCCGGCTCATGGGACCTTATTTCGGAAAAAATATGAATGGTAGTCAATGGCGAGAGACAACTTATCTTTTTATTCCGTCTGAACTGTGCCCTCAATTACACGTGTTTGTCAATTTAAAAGATAATTCTGAAAGTCAAAAACGTCGCAGTTTGTCATAAAACAGAAGAGTAACATTTAGTTTTATGTGAAAATCGCTCTATGAACTACATCTCCCGGGAAGCGAAACAACGAGTGAGATCCGCTGCTCGTGTGTGTGCAGTCTGGTTCAAAACACTCAGGTATGACGGCGTAACGTTACGATTATAACGTAAGACTATAGAAACAATGACAGACAATAGCCTCAATAAAGTTAGCTTTGTGCGCCTGTGGGGTTTGTAGTCTTTGTAATTACGTATTTTCAGTCTTATACCTCAACGGTTTTACATCAAACTGCGACTTTCTTTACTTTGACAAACATCATATGTGTAATTCAGGGCACAATTCAAACGGGAATTGAACTTATTTTTTTCTGAAATAAGGTCCCATGGTGGTCGACCGGAAGGGGAGGGACTTAGGCTCTCTATTCCAGCGGAAGTTGAGCGTTGCTATGGTACTGATAAACAAACCTGAATTCTTAACATTTATTAAAATAAATAATGATTTTATAATGATAAGTTAAGTCATGTCATTTTTTTTTTCATGACGTTATTAGGACAGTGAATACAATTAAATTTTAGGAAGACATTGAACTATTGACCACCATATCACATTTTTAAGCCGACCTGACATGTCAACATCCTCAGCAGCCTTCCTATTAATATCTCTATAACCCTAATCGGAGAGATCATATACAGGACTGACAGAATCAACTTTTCTAATCTCTCCGCCATTTTTGTTCTACCCGCGTCGGACGATTTTCACTGTTTAGTACGACGTCCGTTGGGAATGTTCGATTCTTTATGTTGGTTTTAACTGTAAATCCCTCCAGTAAGAAGGTTTTCCCCCCTACCTTTTTCCAAATGTTCAGATCAGCTATGAATCATGAATTATTCTTATTTAATATTCCATGTGCCAACCATCCCAACTCTTTCTGCACATGGTGGTAGCCAAGCTGAGTTTTCTATCATAAGTTATCCCAAGCTTGTTCCTATCACTACTAATTAACATTGGTAACTTTTAAATACCAATACTTTATATATATTTTATATATAGATAAAATATTTTTAAAATATTTTTGCAACCTCTTTTTTATGTTTTGATTTTTTTTTTATTATTTTTTTTAAGTTATCATTTGACCGATTCTGATTTTTTTTTTTTAAATGAACAATTAATGATTGTGTCTCCAGTGGGCAGACATTTAAATTCAGCATTTTTGTGGCAGCACCCATGACTTCTTACCCAGAAATAAACCCTGCGCCAACAAGCTTTAAATGCCAGCAGTTGTTTCCAATATACGTTGAATGGAATGGATATCAGGTCACCTGCTCTGTTATATGCCTTAATACCCTTATTCTATTGTTATAAACCTGACCTTTGTAATTGCGAAGTGCAATTTTAACCATTGTGTTGCGTTCAAATTTAATTTTGGTGATTTTAAGATTAGAACATATTTGCTAGTGACCTTCCTCTTGAGGCACTTGTAGAGTAGAAAAATGTGTGAATGAATCTTAATGAATGCTGGAGGGATGGTGTATTTATTTTTGTTCATTAAAGGCGCTCTTAAATTCTTTTTTCACATCGTCGTTCGCCTCTAGGTACCAGCACTAAATCACACATCTGTGAAATACAAGAGGGAGTCACTAAATCAGATGATTTGGTTAGATGATGGTGTGTTTGCTCTCATCACAGGTGTCCCCTGCAGAGATGAGAGTCTGCAGGCCGGAAGTGTGTGTTAAAATACACTTCCCCTTATTCCCAACATCGGTGAAGCCCGGAGGAAGCCCTCTAGTGGTGCAGATCCCTTCGCCTCACTTCTCATTCCAACAGTCCTGTTTCCTGCAGGTTCACAGCCACTCGGAGTCAGAGTAAATCATGTAAATGCTTTAGGGAGGCCCCGGGCTCCCGCTGATCCTATCAGCTCTTGCCAGCACGGCTGCTATTGTGTTTGCAGCACTCACAGGTTGTTTTTAATACTTCTTTTAACACTGTGTTCAAGATGGTGGGCGCATGAAATGTCAAACTGCACACTTTCTGGTGGTGACAAGAATAATGGCATGTGAAATTGCTTTTGGCATTTCCCCTGCTCTCTTTCAGTTACCCATATTCCACCAAAATGGTCAGCCTGAGGATCTGCAAACCTGCTTCAAAGGCTTGAAACTATATAACCTGCAAACAAAACACACACACATGAATAGCTCAGAGAAATTTGACATTTTTATTTATTTATTTTTTATCATTAAACTGTGCTTTCCAGACCTGGAAAAGTATTATTCAAATCTTTTTGTATGGATAATATATAGTCCATTTTTATTTATTTATTGTTTGTAGTTATGTTTAGCTTTGAAATGTTTCTTGTGAGTCATTTTCATAAAAACAACACCAACAAAATGAATAGAAATTCATTGATTGATCGGAGATGAGGTGTATTTCTCATTTTGAGAACCTTATCAATGCAAATCAGAGATTTTGTCAGCCGCAAACATGACGAGTGGTAGGGGATTTTGGCGGTTGCGTTGGTTCTTGGCATTTTTCCCGTTTCCTTATTTTCTATATCTCTATCGACACATCTTTTTATAATTGGCTTTATGCACAGCTGAACTACTTCCTGAACTTCGGCCAGCTTCATGTTTCCTGTCTGCCATTATTGGAAAAACTGTTTAATTCAGGTCTGTCTGACCTCAGTAGTCACAACAACAATAATCAGACACATCTGGATTAATCTGTTTGTCCAAAAATGGAAGTCATGAAGTAGTGCAGCTGTGCATAAAGCCAATTCCAAAATCCCACTCCTAATAACGGTGCACTTTACAGCATGTCCTGAGTAGTTGAATTCATTGTGCACACACATATTACTTTTTGCTAGATTTTCAGAACAGTGTTATTTTGGTATTATTTTTATTTTATTTTATTCAATACAAAACCTTTTTAAGGTTGTGTGCTTTCTTAATGCGAGTGTACTTTTAAATGTGTTTGCAATGTGAGCATTACGTATTTAAAAAGGCCAGCGGCATGATGAGGCACTGAGTGTCTATTTCACGATGAGCGCTTGACATTTTCTCATCACTGTCACTTTTACACCCAGCCGTCCAATCACAGTGGCAGAGGGGCGGGACAAATACCACAACGACCAACCATCCCATCCTGCTTGTACAACGGCAACAGACAACAAGCCCAACTATGGAACAAAGACATTTCAAACAAGACCCCAGAGCAAAAATACATTTCGAAATGTTTATATTTAGATACAAACTACCTGCAAAATCAGATACTATTAACACTTACGCAGATATTGCGTATCATACCAACCAAATCATCTCAACTGATAACTCAAACCGTTTTCAGAAGAGCGCCTACCGTTTTCAGATGGTTTAAAAAGCTTGGTGGACACTCGGTCTAATAGTTTTAAGTGATTTATAAGTTTTCTGTAACTAGTGCCTTTTTCAAGTGGAAGTGCTCATGTTCAGTCAGCCATGATTGTTTCTTTCCAAGTGAATTTAGTTGAAGTTAAACTAGTGTTGGAAAACAAAGGAGTGGCTATTATTCAGTACTATTAATTTAATTGTGTACATTTTTTTGTAATGATGACTGAGTGAAAACAGCAGTTTGAGCAACAGTTTTCACTGTCCTGAAAGAACGATTGAAGAGAGATCTAATAACTTCCACTGTAGATCTTCTAGTCGAGATCTCCATTAACGTATCGTTCCTCTTATTCCCGCTCAACAGCCTCTTCTCATATATCACGTCTGTCACCTCTTAACTGCAGTCCCAACACCCCGGCTGTGTCTGCGTGCAGACATTTGGGCCTCTGGGACGCTGGGCCTGTTGATCATATGATGCACTAACCAGCTGAAATGACCATAAGGTTTTAAGTGATCTCTGAGTAACAAGCCTTCCATACAGTGACTGCGAAAGAGCCTCGGATGGCACATTTTGTCATTCTGCGTTTGGCAGGTTCCCTCTCGGGGTCCATAAAGACCCCCTAACCCTTTTCTTCCAGCTTTTTTTCATCACAGCTTGGGTTTCAAATATATCCATTCTGCTGTGATATTTTCAGAAGGCTTACCTGCTGCTTAAAGTGGCCTGGATCTATTTCCCAGTCTTCGTCAGAGCTGCAGGAGAGGGATTTCTGTGCTGTATGACGGAAAATGGAGAAATGTAATGCTGAGCTCTCCTCCGATTAGTTCCTGTGAGTGACACATATTCAGTAGTGGCTAAAATTGATGTCAGGCTTAGGAAAATGTACATCTTTCCGCTTTATTGAAATACTATTCAAATTTGTTAAAGATTTTGTAAGCATATTGTGTAGTTGTCATTTGTTTTATTTGTAGAAATGCTAAATAGTGCAGACATAATTTTTGGCCGGGCTCTCATTCAAAGAATTGATGAACGTCTGCAAAAACAAGAGGGACATTTTTGGTTTGCTTAGTAAAATGAAACCTGTAGCTGTACTTTTTTCAGATTTGATTTACATTGACAAAGTTGTCAGTAGAATTTGTAACTGACAAAGTAAGGAAATTATCACACATTATTACACAATTAACCTTTTTTTTTTAGTCTACTACAGTAGATTATGGGGTGATATTGGACAGTTAATCAGCCTGTATCGGTCTACGACTTGGCAGAAAGCCTGAATGCTTGAAAACCAAATACAACAGAAAAAAGATACAATTGAAACAAATATTGCTTATATATATATTATATAAATATTTTTTTTGCCTGTTACGATAGTCAGATTACGCGATTTTGGCTCCTAAAATCTTGTGGTGTCGTGGACAGACTACACAGATGTCAGACTACACGTTACTTCCTGACCAGTCATCGCATGCCGTTTAACGGCGCGCGTGATGTCATCGAGAAGGCGAAACTCGTAGCGAGTGAGTTCCTGGATTGCTCAGCATTGCCTTTTCAGCGTGAGAAATACACGGTGTGGCGTGTGAGTGTGTGAACTGGTTGAATTGCGTGTGTGAGACTTGAGAACCCTGCTCGAAGAGGACAGTATGGGCTGTCAATCTTCCAAAGAGAACTTGAGGTAAAATATTGTTTTCTTATATATTTTTACTTCTAGTTTTAACGTTAGCACCATCGTCTCTCTTTCGTTTTGTCTTTTTTGAAAGTTGTAGACGGAAAAGCTTGTGCTCCTATTTCAACCTCATACATGTGACGGAACCGTCATGGACAACCGTTAAAAAAATTAAACATGCTACTCTTTTTGGCGTGATGTCGTGAAGCATCGCAGACGCGACGTAGGTTGTCGCCCACTATGGCACACTATACGAGATGATACGATCGAATCTTGCTTCCCGACGCCCGTTGTCGTTTACGAATCCCCACGACACCCTACGCCAAGCGGATCGTGCCAAAATCGGGCTAGAATCGTGTAATCTGAACCAGGCGTAACCGCCTACTACAGAAATTGAATCATGTAAAATGAAACAGCGTAGTCTTCACTGTAAGAATTCAACTTGCTTTAATTCTTAATAAAGCTACAAAAGTCCCTCAGTCAAAAGCAGTGACTAATTGTCTTTATGTCTTTTGTTGTTTGATTAACGTTAATGACCCTGCAGCATGTATATTAGGCTGCTGTCACTTTAAGACCGAATGCTCAGATCCAGTTCAACGCATTTTCACATATTTTAAGGAGTAAAAGCATACAACTGGAAAGAGAAGAAATTGGGCACAATAATCATTTTGTCGCGCATTTTAATAATCGATGGTGGCCGAAATTGATCAATTAATTTATTGTTCGATTTAATTGTTTATCGTTGGCTTTCATTCGTCTTCTCCTCTCACATGATGTTTTACAGCATATGGCTGATGCTCCTCCTCAGGATAGTGTGATGAAGCAGTCTTGTTTTTTTGTCCGCCGTGTATTGTGTTAGACTGAAAATAGAGATGAAGGCTGCAGGTGTGTGTGTGCATGAATGTGTGAGCCGTGGCCCTGTGCTCGTACACCGGGTGTGCGCTTGGTCAGTCTCACCAGGTGATGGGCAGGTGCCGCCCCCCTCAACACACACCATCTTCCTTACTTCCTGCCAAACACTTGTCTCCTGCCAGCGAACGGGATCTTGGCACATGAGCCCTGCACTGTGCCACAGTCTGCCCACCTCCCGCAGGATCTACAAGAGGTTTCCCATTGAATGGATGGTCAATCATGTGGGCATTGTTCTTAAATCCTGTTAATAGCTGAAATTAGCATCCGTCTCTGATCATAAATGGATGGCACCAGCCGCTGGCGTGAATGGAGTCCAGTGTTTCTTAGAGATTTTTAGGTGGTTCTCGTATGACATTTGTAATGGAAGCACTATGTGTCATACTGTAATGTAATGTAGCATTTACTGCTCATGCTGGGCAAAAGCCAAAAACTGGGGTTTTAAACAGTACCAGCAGGGTTATTATGGTTAAGTAAAACTTAAATGAGAAAATTTTTTTTTACTTCAAATAAAAGAAATATTATATAGTTGCCAAAGCTACATTTGTGATTTTGTGTAACTTGACGTACTAAAATAACTGCAATGGAAACTGAAATAAAAACTAAAAGCTATAGAGACATGAAAAACAATAATAAAAAGGTCAAAGATACAAGATTACCGCTAAAACTTTTACTAAAATGAAAATGAAAAATACAAAAATATATATAGCTGCGCGCAGCAATTTCAGGGCCCTTCTGACTGGTTCACACCAGACGCGAATAGTCCGTCAGCCACGAGTGATTTCAGTGTTAAGTCAATGCAAAGACGCTTTACGAAATTCCTGCGCATGAATGAGCCGTAGAGCATGGCGCATTAGACGCGAATTCTTGCCCCTGGCGCGTTAAGCGCGAATGATTTAGTTAGTGCTATTTGTGCATTCAACGTTTGATGTGAATTCGCGCCTGCCACCCGAGATGAAAAATTTTACTTTGGCATCAATTCGCACCGCGTTAACCAATCAGGAGCCTAGCTGCTTGCTGTTGGTGAAGTGTCTGGATGCTTCAATAAATTATTTTGTAATATGACTAAATGCCTGTTTTTAATGCACAACAAAGCAAACTTGATTTCAATATATGAGACATGTTCATTTTCTATGAAATGCTATTTATTCCATATCTAGATTATATGAAACATTATTATGATGTAAAGACAAAATCAAAATTTCGTTTCAAACTCTTGTTTTTTACACGCGTCAATTTCACTCTTGACGCGCAAATGGATTCAAAGTGTTCAGTCATATAACTAGACGCAAATTTGACGCGCTATTCGCATTTGGTGTGAACGCACAGTAAGGGAGCTATGAGGTCAAAAAGTAGCTAGAACATTATTAGAAATTTAACTTAAAAATATGAGTTACTTTTAAAGTTTTGAATTATTCTATAGTTTTCATGAAGGAATGGATGTTTTGTAGAACAAATTGAAAGTCGGAAGGTCATTACCGATACCTATCCTAAGATATGATCACCATGATGAGAGGAATTAGTGGTACTACTTTTATTTTTTTTCCAGAACAAAGAGTTCAAAATTTATAACCATTTGAAAAGTGATCTCGTCCTAGAGACCTCAAAGTTGGTCAGATTACTATTCATTAGCATTAGCTATTACCAATTTCTCCTCATTTTCCTATGCTCTGTTCGTAGGGCTGCCTTAAACTCCCATTGGGGAGGAATAATAATTAACTAAACTGACAAATTCCAATAGGGGCTACAGTCCCTTCAGGGCATGGCCCCTTAAAACTAATAATAAAAAATAATAATAAAAGAAATACCTATAACAACTATAATAGTGTCTCAATAATACTTAAATAACACTAGTTGTCAGCTAGCGAGGTATTTGGAGCATCTAACATCAGTGAAAGACGATTGTAAAAAGGGACAATATCAGAGACCTTCCCTTAGAAAATCTTGCTTTTCCTTTTGTGGTTTGATCCCATTTTAGCTTTGTTCCAAAACCTAACAAGCTGCCTTCTAGACAAGATTGTAAGGCACACTTCCAATAGCTCGACCAGCTCGGCCTAGTCTCGCGTAGCCAGACCTTCAGACTGACGGCGGGAGTTCTGGACTCCATAGCAGTTTTCATTGGCCAACAGGACATCTGAGCCACATGTAAAGCAACCAATCACAGTTTGTTTGGTTCCTCGTCATGTTTAAGGGTGTAAAAATGTAAAGTCGATATCCCCACAATAACAGACCGGCATATCTAATAAATTATCATTTCAAGAACGTTGTGCAAGTTTATACTGCAACAATGGCGAACTAGGCTACACATACTTTTGAAAATCAAGCATTTAGTTGATCCTGGTTAGGCGCTCATTGTCACTTCTGTAAACACGACGGCTTTCTTTTTCCATGAGGGGGTTTGGCGTCACTACGGCTTTGTTTCCAAGAACGCGACACACATGTCTCGCGGAAATCCTGTAGAATGCAACCAATCCGACGACGACTTCGAAAATCTAAGTGTTTCTAATTTGGTGTGCTTAATGCATCAGCCTATGGTCCATGGGTTTGACATCTGAGGCTGAGACTAAGCTCCGCCCATGATTTAAACAAAAAAGAGATGAGCATGGATAACTCATTTATGATAAATCAGCAATATTCAATAAAAACATAAATTGATGT
>NC_142775.1:35572852-35585352 GCF_988280905.1 Pimephales promelas | reverse complement strand
ATAAAGGACAACGTTCGTTTTTGGCTGAATTATTCGAACTCATGTGGTCTTGCTTTTGTCTTTTTTTTTAAAGGACGGTGGTGATGCCTATTGCGAATGAGTTTGCTCCGGACGTGGTGCTGGTTTCTTCAGGCTTCGACGCTGTGGAGGGCCACCAGCCTCCTCTGGGAGGGTACAAACTCACAGCCAAATGTAAGTGTTCTGTATATCCATGTACTTAGAAACATTCTCGTGGAATGAAGCGGTTCAGAGCAAAAGGATGAGTCATTACCGTGGAAGTCAGCCTTTGTCCCACTCCTCTCTCTCTCGCTCATTTCTCATGTCTAAAAGCTTTCATTTCAGGCGAATTTATCATGTGCTAATACCACAAAAACAAGAGACCACACTCTTGTGTGCAAAGTCTAATCCCTGAAGGGAGGGATTGTACCAGTCATCCGGTCTCATACTTTCAGATCCCTGATGTTTTTCCTTTATGTTTTCCCCCCCATGAGTGCATAATATCAAGATGGCATTCCAGGCTTGTTTCTAAATCAAACATTTAATGATTGTACAGCACTTGTTATTGGGGTCCAGAAAGCTGCTTTTATCCTGTTAGAGGGATCATAAGGCCAGCTCTTGTAGATTACATCTCCTGGTGAAAGCTGTCCATATGTCAGTGCTGGAAACGCAAAGTAGAAACACTGTTCGCTTAAAACATTTGCCCAGAGTCTAAAGAAAGACAGGTTGTCCGGTCTGAATTTGCACCATTCCTTGCATCTAAAAGTGAACTTTATATCAGATTCATTCCATCTGCTGATCTAAGAATGATTCGATCTGTGCCGGCGTTTGTTTTTCATTTTTCTGCTGAACTTAATGGAATAAGTCACCCGATAATTATTTCTGACGTTATGCTCTCACCCTATTGCCGTTTCAAAATTCGTACGTGGTTTTTGTCTTGTTCAAAAAAGATGCCACATTATTTGTACGCCATATGTCAAGTTTGAATGAAACACATTTTTATTGGCTTATTTTTATCTCTACAAGAACTCATAAAAGTCTCAAATTCAAATTTGGGGAATATGATGGAATTCTAGTTTCACCAAGTTTGGCATCATTGACAGCAAACACTGTTTGGTTTTTGTTTGTCATAACTGAACATAGTGAACATTTATAACAAAGTCATAAATAGCTTTGTTTCCCCACACAAAACTTCAGGATGACTTGAAATATATAGTGCACGTGTCGCACAGTCTATGTTTATGATGGTTTATGTAGTGGACTTAGTCACCATGAACTTTCTTTATGTGGACAAGAGCTTCGTAAATATTCTCCAAATTCATAAGTAACGAGTTTGGAACGACACAAGGATGACTGATAGTATTGCTCTAACTCACAATGTAAACGCCAGAGGAGAAATAGCCCCCGAATGAGCCTGGGTTTTCCCAATTGGGTCACCTGATGGAGTTTTAGGACACCATTAGGTCACCTGATGGAGTTTGTCGGTTCCTTGCCACTGTTGCCTTTGGCTTGCTCAGTTGGGGATATTCCAATTGATTAACCAATCAATAATACCCTTGATCAGCTCTACCAAACGTGAATGTTTTTCCACTAAGAATTGAACATTTTTGAGCGATACCGTGAAGCTGTGTCACACTTTGATGCAATCAGAGATGTATAAAGTACTAGAAACCCGGACTTGAGTAAAAGTACAAGTGCTCTATGAAAAAAGAGACTTGAGTAGAAGTTGAAGTGCTCTTTAAGCACCACACTTAAGTAGAAGTACTAAAGTATTCAACATTTTTTGTACTTAAGGATTGCAAGTAGGTTATTTTAAAATTCACTACTTAAGTACTAAAAGTAAAAGTACAAGTTTTGTGTCATGTAATTATTAACTCTTTCCCCGCCAAACACGGAATTTTCCGTGTTTAATGAAAAAACGCATCCCCGCCAAACACGGAATTTTCCGGGTATCCGTGTTTTAGGTGGTAAACAGTAAGGAAGACCCGCGCGCATGTTCTGAATGAGTGCGCAACTCTTTGATCAGAGAAAGAGATTGCAATCATCTCAAACAGTGGAGTAGTGAGAATGTATCAGACAGACAATGCAGAGGTATATGGCTGAAGTACTGGAGGTTAATGGACTCGGAGTCCGATCACTCTTTATTTGATAATTCTGAATCTGATCGGGACGAAGTAGTCAGTGAGAGAGATGCACATGTTGTCACAGAAAGTTCTAGCCATGGACGTGCCGCAGATAGATCGTATAATATTATGACACTATAATATTTATGTGTGGCTGTCTAAATATGAAGGTGTAATTGTCAAATTATTTCTCTCTTTGTGCACATTTACCACATTGTAATATGTATTTGTGTGTGTGTGTCTAGGCCTGTTTATTGTAGGCCTAATTCCAATTATTCATTATTCACAGGTAGAACACAGAGAGGCAGAGGCAGAAGTTTTATTGCAAAAGTTACATTTCCCTTACATCCTGGGAAATTTGATATATTTTACATTTATTTATGTTTTTAATTTATTTTGGAAAGTTTTATATATGAAGGAAACAACATCTGAATGTATTCTGCTTTTAAATGCACTTGTTTGATAAAAATACCTTTTTCTCAGTTTTTTGTCCAAAATGTTGTGTTTTTGACAAAACCTACCTCTGTTCAAGAGGCAATAAAAAAAGAACAAATGAAGATAAAATAAAAACGTTTTTTTTTTTTTGCCTAAAAGCAGAGGCTCAGATCTTTATTTTTATATATATCATCTTCATATATTCATGGAAGAAAATATTCAGCGGGGCATTAAAATTTAGCAAAAATCGTCAAAAACCCTGGCGGTGGCTGGCAACTTTTTTTTAAAACGCTGGCGGGGAAAGAGTTAAAGAAAGCAGTCAAAAGTTTGCACTAGCAATCAAATAAGGCGCTTTGGCGGGATACAAATTTGCTTTGGCGGCCGCCAAAAAAATGTCATTGCAGGACAACTCCTGCATTAGTTGTCAGTGTGTGTGTCAATCAATACCATTACCCTATAAAACTGACGTGTGATTTAGGCAGCATGAAAGCCAACTTGCAACAAATGATTTGTAAATTTTTTATAATTGTAACAAGTAACTAGCAGAACATTAAAAAAATATCGAAGTAAAAGTATTAAATTCATCGAAAATATCTACTAAAGTAAAAGTAGAAGTATGAGAAAAAAACAATACTCTAGTAGAGTACAGATACAGCATTTTAGTACTTAAGTAGTTCTACTTTGTTACCATACATCTCTGGATGCAATCTGCATTGTGAAAAGTGCTATATAAATATACTTGACTTGACTTGACAAATATCAGGTTTAAATTATACAGCACTTTTTTTTTTGTTTGTTGTTTTTTTTTTTTTCAACATTGACAGCAAACGCCATTAGTTATTGCATGTCATAACTGATTTGGAGAAGAATTAAGTTTTTCAGTGAATTGCATCTTACAAAGCTATTGAAAAACTTCAGAATACTTTCTACAGACTTCTTTTACGAGGAGGTACCGGTCACGATGAATTGTCGTTGTATGGTAAAGAGCAGCGTAAACATTCTCCAAATGTCTTCTTTTGTCTTCTCATACAAAATAACAGTATAAAACTTTTGAACGTCACAAGGGTGCATAAATAATGTTGGGAGTACCATTCCTTTAAATTATTCAGAGTAGCTGCGGTTCTGGTGCACAAAGTTGGTATCAGTTGAAGAACATCCCATTGGACCATGTCATGCCAGTAAAGAAATAAACCTAAATAAAATTATCTAGGATGGCCTTGAATCTGATTCTTTTGGAAAGGGGAGGTATAGTCAGATACATATTTTCAAACAAAGATCAAAAGATGCCAAAAAACGAAGCCACATTTATTAAAATTAAACCTGCCTTGTATTATATGTTTAGTCCCAGTAAATCCAGAGTGTCATCTTTTTAACGGAGAGAATGTGATGTAATACTTATTTTTTTTTCTTCATCTCTGATTTCTTTGATCGAGTGCCAGCCACCGGTGTCTATAACCCCCTCTTGTATTTCCCATCTCCCCCTTTGGCAGGTTTTGGCTACCTGACCAAGCAGCTGATGGGACTGGCCGGCGGCCGGCTGGTGCTCGCGCTGGAGGGGGGTCACGACCTCACCGCCATTTGCGATGCCTCCGAAGCATGTGTTTCTGCTTTACTTGGAATCGAGGTAAGAGCAGACTGGAGATCAGACGAGGAGGGTGACTCAGGGATGGACGGGGCTTTATGAATGGAGGGAAACTTGAAGGGGTTTTACAGAATGACAACATCCTCCAATGTTCAATAATATGGATTTTATATCCAGCTGAGACAGCTTTTCAGATTGTACTTGTCTTGAGAGAAAAATTGATAGTTTTAAAGGTGAAGTTATTACTGCAGTTCTAATGATGATGAACAGAGCTGGGAAAATTATGACTGTTCTAGTTTCAAACAGTTTCAACTCTTTCAATAATTGGACAAATCGTTAGTTCCACCTCGCTCACCATGATGTTATCAATGATGCCATTTGATGACACGGACATTGCAAACTCAACATATCTACACTCCAGTTTCCTGTAAAAAAATTGAAATATATATACCTGTCTGTCAAATTAATTAAATGTGATTAATCGCATCTAACATACAAGAATAAGTTTGGACACCCATGCTAAAGTTGCCTAAAAAGAGGAATAAAAAATCATCTTTTGGATATTGATCTTAATGTCTTAATTAGAAAAATGAGGAAAACTCCAACCTTTAAGGACACAAATTTTCTTTGTGAATGAATAATGTATCATAAATAAATAAATGTTTTTCCTTAAAATACAGGGTGCATAAGTCAGGACACCTCTTTGTTAAATTCCCATAGAGTCAGGCAGATTTTTTATTTTAAAAGCCAGTTATTTCATTGATCCAGGATAATATGCATATAAAGTTCCCTTGGCCTTTAGAATTAAAATAGACCCACATCATCACACACCTTCTACCACACCTAGAGATTGGCATAGGGTACTTTCCATAAGATCATCTTTCAATGCAAATCAAACCTGCTATTAGGCTAACTGAAGTAAAACCATGCCAATCTCAAGGCATGGTGAATGGTGTGTGATGATGTGGGGATATTTTAATTCCAAAGGCCAAGGGAACTTTATCAGGATGCATATTATCCTGGATCCATGAAATAACTGGCTTTTAAAAATAAAAATCTGCCTGACTCTATGGGAATTTAACATAGGGGTGCCCTGACTTATGTACCCTGTATTTTAAGGAAAAACATTTATTTATTTATGATACATCATTCATTGACAAAGAAAATTGGTGTCCTTAAAGGTTGGGGTTTTCCTCATTTTTCTAATTAAGGCATTAAGATCAATATCCAAAAGATGATTTTTTATTCCTCTTTTTAGGCAACTTTAGCATGGGTGTCCAAACTTATTCACATCACTGTATATAATATATGTGTGTATGTACTGTATTTACTATATTGTAACTGAAACTTGTTTTATTAATTTAATATATAATTAATTTTTTACAGGAAACTGAAGTGTAGATGGGTTGAGTGTGTCATGTATTTATTTGTATTATTAAATTAATCATAATAATAAAGGAAATTGTAACTTAAATATATACTCAAATAATATTTTACATATAGTTTATTATTTATATGATTATAAGTGGAGTTTAATTATTAAGAATTCTTTGAGACACATTTACAGCAAATAACAAACTTTATCAAATTATTTTTTAGTTAAATAACCAATTTTAAGCGTTCCTGTGCAGTCTTAACTGTTAATCTATGCTGGGCATTGTGTTGAGTCAGGGTGACATCGCCATTGCACCTCTTCACGCTGTGTCACACTTTGTGAATTTTGTGTTAAGTAGTTTTCCAAAAGAATCCCATCATGTATCTTCTAGCTGACTTTGAGAGCAAGTCTTCTGCATACTGATAACTGGCCAAACTGGGCAAGTGAAGCTCTTTTATTACTGGCCGTCGGCCTTGTTCTCAAGCCCTGTCCTCTGTCCTCCCACCCAGCTTTTGTACAGGGTGTCACAGACTAGATGTTTGTCAGGGTGTGTGTTTAGCAGCACTCCCTTTGTGCTGGCCAGCCACCAAGGTTCAGCTGACACAGTCAAAGTCCAGTCTGAGGGTGGGAGTGAAAGAATAGCGAACGGTTCACTGTCCGCACATGGAGAAACAAGACAAATGAAGCTTTAGGGCGTCATTTATCCACTTGTCTCTGTGTCAGAGGAAGAATAATTTCTTTTATGTTCCCATCTCTCATCTTCACTGCTATTCTTTCTCTTCATCTTCTTTATTCAGGGCCTTTCCTTTCCTTTCTAAATCAAATACGTTCACATTTTGGCTCTAAACAGCAGCCTAAATGAACCTCATACGGGATTTGGAACGCTGACGTCAACTTGGTGCATCCAGCCTCGAAAATCGCTTACCTTGATTTTCTGATCATGCAAGAGTGGCATGGACGTGTATGTGTTGGTAGTAAAGCATTAATGTTAAATCCTGAAAGTTAAGTTGTTTTGTCAAAACGCAAAATTTTATCCTTCATCATACTGTATGAGCCCATTTGTTTTCGTTTACATGCTTTAAATATGTTTTATTCTCAAGAGTTAATAGAGCCCTGATGTTGACTTCATAGAGATTCGTTTGACAGGATTGCATTGACAGTGAATTGACAGGCTTTCGGACATCAGAAAATGTGTGCATTTTGAGAGAGTGACGATGTGGCAAATCCCTACAGAGTTGACTTCTATTGGTGAAGGAGAGAACCTGTTGAAACCATCCATGCAGACCCATTGAGCCTCTAAAACACGATCCCAGCCTATGTGGATCCCGACATTTACACTTGTGCTGAGTTTATACGGCTTCCCAGAGGCTAGCTTAGCTGAGCGCTGGAGGTTAGTGTTGCCACTCTTACGGTCAGATGAGAGGACGGGCCTCATTCATGGTGTTATTGAAGCTCGAGAGACAAGCCTGTAAATGCATTCCTGGAACAGTAAAAGTGAGCTGTCTCCACTCCATTTCTGGGGATGAGAGGAAAATGAACAGGATAATAAAACAACGTGATTGTGGTTGTGTGCTCTCTGTGACTTCTGCACCAGAAATTAGACTTATGTTAGTTAGTTCTGTCACTAATTGACACTTTTGGTGTGCAAATTTCAGATGTTATCTCAGTAAATACAGTAACAGTATAAAAAAAAAAATTAACAGCATCATTACTCCAGTCTTCTGTCACATGATCCTTCAGAAATCTTTCTAATAAGCTGATTTACTGCTCAGGAAACCTGATTTGCTGCTATTATTATTATCATCGGTATAATTTGTGCTGCTTAATATTTTTGTGACTCTTTGAAAGTTTAAAAGATCATCATGAACTAGAATTTTATTTGTAGCAACATAAAAGTCTACTGTAACTTTTAATTTAATGTCCTTGCTGAGTGTAAGTTTTAATTTAGTTTCAAAAATCTTAACAAAACAAAAATCTTACTGACCCCAAACTCTTGAATATTAGTGCAAGATGCTTTAATTTTAATTTTATATACATTAAAATGTTGTTGTAAAAAATCACAAAAGTTCTCAAAACTATTTTGCTAAACTTTTTTTATTCTTTTTAATACCATTGCCTTATGCAATCAACAATAATTTATTTCATAATTATAGTTATATAAACATTCTAATCAAGTCAGAGCTCACCAGGTTTAATAAGTTAATATTTTCTTTTCATTTTTGCATTGCTGCAAGTGAGCCTATTTCTTGTAGCTTTTTATTTGTTACTACTAAGTGTTGTTTGAATATTATTATTGAGTGTCAGCTCATTAGTCATGTTATGAATAATAAGAATAATATTAAATATTACAAGAATAGAATATCATTAATCATTATACACTCTCAGAAAAAAAGGTACAAAAGCTGTCACTGGGGCTGTACCTTTTCAAAAGGTAAACTTTTGTCCGTTTTAGGTGCTAATATGTACATTTTAAGTGTTAATATGTACATTTTAGGTGCTGATATGTACATTTTAGGTGCTAATATGTACATTTAGGTACTAATACGTACATTTTAGGTGCTAATAATATGTACATTTAGGTCATAATATGTACATTTTAGGTGCTAATATGTACCACTAAGGTACCAATATGCAGCCTTTGGGTACAAAAGAAAAGTGTACCTTTTGAAAAGGTACAGCCCCAGTGACAGCTTTTGAACCTTTTTTTCTGAGAGTAGTTGGATGGATAGATAGATGAATAGATAAATGGATGGAAAGAAAGAAAGAAAGAAAGAAAGAAAGAAAGAAAGAAAGAAAGAAAGAAAGAAAGAAAGAAAGAAAGAAAGAAAGAAAGAAAGAAAGAAAG
The DNA here is from genome assembly GCF_988280905.1 of Pimephales promelas. Taxonomy (NCBI): domain Eukaryota; kingdom Metazoa; phylum Chordata; class Actinopteri; order Cypriniformes; family Leuciscidae; genus Pimephales; species Pimephales promelas. Next base: position 35,576,995 of record NC_142775.1, on the reverse strand, counting down.
AAAGAAAGAAAGAAAGAAAGAAAGAAAGAAAGAAAGAAAGAAAGAGTGATCTGTACATGTGCATGGGATAAGAATGAACTTTTCTCATTCCTCCACAGTCACAGGCTTGTCAGAAAGTATATGTGCTAACTGATCTGGACCTGTTTGCTTTTAGAGTAGAACCACATACTAGCAGTCTTAATGCAATAATCATAATCGCTTTACCTGCGCCAGTATTCAGTCGGTGGCAGACAGCGAGTCTACAGGCCCGCCTGACGCTGCCTTCATCTCCAGTTTGCCCCATGGGAAGGTTAGTTGTCATAGCAGGAAAAGGATAAAGGAGACGGAGGCATTGAGCAAGCAAAACTGCTCAGTATGGGCCCGTCTCAGCTGCCTATCGAGTGCACTCCCTGGAGGGATGTTCAGGGGGGGCTCAGAGTATCTCACGCTCGCTCTCTTCCCTTTTAGCTTTACAGACGCTACCAGCGGCCCATCTGAAAGCAGTTATCTTCACACCTCTCGCAGACGGGGTCACTGACAGCCAGGGAGACACATGCAGACTTAAAGTAATCAAAGGAAATTAGGAAACACAAAGTACAGAGGAAAAGTATGTCATAAAGATCCAGAGTGGAAGGACTGACTATCCCATGAGCATTGGACACTCTTATTAAATGCTTCAGCCCTCCTCAGTGCATGTCGTTTTAATACGCAGAGTTCGTTGGTTTGTCTTTGCCTTATTTGTCCTTGTTTGGATTCTTGAGGAGGATCATGTATGTTTTTCATGGCACCCATTCAGGGGGTTTTCAAAAGGGGCAGTTCAACCACACTGTTATTTGATGACCCATGCAAGACGTCACAAATGCCCCGAGAAGAGAAGCGCGGGCCAGATAGTAGATATTCAGAAATGAGAGCACAGACTGTAATCAGTATTGCTGGAAGCAGGTGTTTTATCATTGTATTCAAGCCCACATTGTAACAAAGGTGAAGTTCAGGGCAGCGAGTAGATGATGTGGATAGAGTCCGAGCTTTCGTGAGTGTGTTTGAAGTAGAGGCTCATGGGATAACAGGTGCTCCAGCTACCCGAACCTCTACTCCCCCTGGTTTGCTCATTCGGTCGTCTATGACTGGAAAGGTAAATCAAGTTCAATAGGTGCTTTTACTCCAAAGTAAATGGATTTATTTATTTTTGGAATCAATTAGACCATTTTTTGTACCTGTTGTGTGTTCTGTTTAAAAGAGAAAATGATTGCAGTAAAACTGAACACACTACGTAATAAAAGGCAGTTGTTTGCAAATGTAGTTATAAAAGATTAATCATGTTCATCATTACAGAAGGATTAATTGAGACTAATTTCCAATGTATAATAGATTATGTAAAAATGTAAAATCATATATATATATATATATATATATATATATATGATTTTATACAGTGCCGGCGCTATGGGGGGGCATTAGGGGGCAATGCCCCCCCCAAATGTATTTTATGCCCCCCCAAATTGAATTATGATATAATTTACAAAATAATATTAGTTTAATGTAATTCACATTTCAGTGAGAAATAGTACAAATATATGTCTACAAACGGCTCATTAGCTGAAAATACAATAAAGCCAACATAAAAACCACAGTGACGCTGTGAGGAAACCCCCCTGCCGCCCCCCCCAATCACGCACGTTAATACTTGAATGAAATGATTTTCAGTTGGCGCGACCGCGCGAGCTTCCTGCATTCAAAACAAAGCAAACAGATGAAAACTCTCCAAAAATGGACATTAGAAAATGGTTCAATACCACAGTTTCTCCGTACACATCGTCGATTACCCCATACAGCAAGACAACGACAGCCCGGCTTTGGTATTTGGTGCTTCTACCGTGCAGTGTTGTAGTCGAGACCGAGACCAAAGACAGTCGAGTCCGAGTCGTTATTTAACTGGCATGTACTGTAAATGTTCACTATGTGTTGTCACGTGATGAAACTAATAGTTTAGTTGGCCTATTTTTTGCGCTGCATTGTCCTGAAATGTCCCGCTGTGGAGAAACAGGTGTTTAAGCCTATATTTTCTTGTAAATGGAAATTGTAGAATAATATCTGTGTATGTTGTGGGTGTTTTTTATTTGTTAAAGGTGTTAAAGGTTTTTTTTTTTTTTTTTTTGATAAAGGTAACTACATGATGCTTTTTTAATAGTAGGCTACGAATGTAAATGCTTATGTTAGAACAAAGCAGAATAAAGATGAGTAACGATGAGTAATGAGCAATTTTTTTTTTTTTTGTATAGGCCTATTTAACCCTTAATCAAATTTCTTAAGAGTCGCTCGTCTTGCAACAATGTGTAATGTTTTATGTGTTTATTGTGTGGGTTGCATTACTTCATGGTAATAGCTAACAGAAAAGGCAGTAGCAATAATACATATAGGATATCTGATATCCGAAAAAAAAGTCCCCATACCTATAGTGCCCACCCATTGAAAATAAATGCCCCCCTGCTAAAAGCGGTCTGAAGCCGGCTCTGATTTTATATTTATGATAATAATGACGAACAGAAGTACTCTAATCTGTAATATGTAAAGTTACATTAAAGTAAAATATGTTACATTGTTTAATAATTATTTTTATTAAATATAATTTAATAGTTTAATATTTTGGTTATCATTCTAGGTATTTATATTACATTATATTACATTATATTATAATTAGATATTATTTAAAAAATATTTTTGTAATAATATAATTGTTTTATTATATTTTTTTTACAATATACCTTTATATAATCTGTAGCTATATGTCATATTTTATTATTTTTATTATATCATATGTATATATATATATATATATATATATATATATATATATAATATATATCATAATAATTGAAAAATATTTAAAGGAATATTCTACTCCATAATATTTATAGTATATTTAATAATATTAGAATGATTAAACATAGAAAATAGTCTTATCAACTGAATATCAATTATCAATCACAAACAATCTTATGGTGTTTTTGTACGTCATCTAAACCAAAGTACAGTGTCCTATAAAGACCAAAAATATTTTGCGTTACACAAATTGTCATAAGTGAACCGCACTGACACTATCCGGGTTCCCTGCTGTCCGTGGAGCGAGAGAGTGAATGATTGAGCCGCTTTACAGCGCAGCAGCGTCCTGTGTGACTGTGGTCTTTATATTGAGCGTTTAACTGCCTGGACTGGTGTGTGTGAAATACACTTCCTCTTGTTTAAAGGCAGGTAAAAAGAAAGAGGCGCTGTTATAATGAGGATTGTGTTTCCTTTGAAAATGAGTCAGATCAGGGGCGGCTCTGATGATCAGTTCTCTCGCTGTTATCCGTGAGTAACCAAAGGTTTCGCTAGTTAAACAGCCCATTAATGATGCTTCGAATCTGACGTCATTCAGCCTTGAATCCATGACTCATTGATAGATGTGTGCAAGCAGATGTTGTTCTCAAATTGTGGTCATTAGCAATTATATGATAGACAACGTCCTAATAAGCTAATTGTTGCCAGTCGCCATGAGGTTTTCCTCTGTGTTTACCCAACAGCTACAGTAAACATGCTAGCTTTAACCTATGGGGCCTGGGCTTGATTTCCAGAATGTAAAGGACTGTTTGTTAGATCACTGCAATCAAATTAGGAATTCATGAATGTCCTTCTAGTAAAGTCATTTTCACTGCATTGGTACAGTGGTACAGTATAGTTCACTTTGAAATACATTTTTGGTATGTTTTAGCTTACCTCAAGGGCATCCAAGATGCAGTTGTCTTTGTTTCCGCAGTATTTTCAATTTTGATATTTTTAGGTCAAACCGTTCTTGTCTGTCAGTCATATAATGCAGGTCTATGGTCACCACCTCAAAGAGCATGCACAGAGAAGTCCAAATTAAACATGATTTAATGACTCGTAAATGTAAGTACACATTAATGTCATCTAATTTCGTTGTACCTTGTACAATGACAATAAAGAATTCAATTCCATTCAATTCAATTGAAGACACGAAACGAGCGTTTTTTGTGAGAAAACGAACAGTATTGATATCGTTTTTACCTCTTGAAACCACACATTTAAAGGGGCTATATGTAGAATTCAGAATTGTGTTATTAGCGACACCGGTGGCCTTTCAGTAAACTGCAGTCAGCAACTTACTGC